>NW_008656282.1:65699-121720 GCF_000695815.1 Acanthisitta chloris | reverse complement strand
ACACTGCTACACAAATAAAAATAACTAGCATCTTGGGCCTAAGCACATTTATCCTTTCCCTATTAAGATCAAAATATTACACATTTACCAAAGACACTTTTTAAGTGTTCATTAAAAACTGCACACAAATTCAACTGAATAAACCCCACTAGGCTGGAAAGGTCTGCCTGGCAGTACATCCTAGTTGTCAGTGGAGATCTTCACTAATATGAGCAGAGCTTCATGCAGTTTAACTGCCCTGTTAGAAGCTGTGAGTTTCTGACTGGGTGGCCCAGGCATTACACTGTCAATAACAGAATTATAAATCTGGGCTAAAAAGATTTGGGTTTTTTTCACCATAAAAAACCCTAAAAGAATAAAGTTTATATATTTCATTGCTTGAGGGACCCATACTCTTTACAAGAAGAATGACAGTTATTCTAGGAATTACATTACAATCTGCATCCTCATGAGATTAAAATATTATCATTTCTAATACTTTGTAATGTTCAAAACAGGATAATTGTTTATACTTCCCACAAGTAGAAATGCATTGTATTATTTCATTTTCAATTATTTAGCCTTATCAGCTGGTTGAGATAGAAACAGTGAGAAATACAGTGGTATGTACTGAGAGTCATAATATGGAGAGCGGTAGCACTCCCAAGTTACAGCCACTAACAATAGATAGCTAATTCCCTTTAACTTGTACATTTCCTATTAGAAGTTATAATAGCTGGCTTTTTAAAATCTAAAGGTTGCTTCACAGTACACTTCCAGTATCAGTCATCTTAGTATGACACTTCTGAAAAGCATTATCAATAATTTATTAAAAACAGGTGTTCACATGCAAATATGTTGCCAGCCCCAGAAAGGGAAACAAGAGAGTCTGGGAGAACTATATTAGACTTGTCTGATTTTCAGTTAATGTTGTTATAATAAAATAAAACAGAATTATCACAACTGATCATAAACCACTAATTTTCTAACAATTCCCAAAGTTATTTTCATTGCTGCATATAAATGTATGCATTTTACGAGAAGGTAGAAGCAAAAAGTTATTGCAAGTGCTGGAAGCATTAAATAAAATGTTGGAAGAATAGCAGAAGATTGATTATATAGAATAAAACTAATGAACCTTGGCAGCACTGTCTGCTTAAGGTCTTTCTTTCTGCTTCAGATTTTCATTGTCCATTCGGTTTAAGGCTACTAGTAAAAAACTTGTAAGTCAAGTAATTTTATAGTGTCCAAACTCTCAATACTGAATGAAAAGCAATATGTACCTAATAGTCTTCTGTGAGCTGCTTTCCTTTTGTCTGAGTGGCATCCAACCTGCTTCTGCATTCATCTTTTGGTCTAAGCAGCAAAATAATTTGCTTTTTAGTTGTACTGGAGAAAACTGTTCTCTCATGACAAGGCTGTTTTCAATGATGGTTAATTAGTAAGCACATGGTCACAGAGCCATCCATCTTGCCCTTTACAACACAAATCTGGCATTTGTATGCAGCACACACTGCAGACATAATACTACAAGTCTTGCAGTGGTAATCAAGTTCTTACACTCGATTTTATTTTAATGGTAATAATTTATTTCTGAAGTTCCACCTATCTATCCATTAAGTGACAAAGTGTCGGGGCACAGAGATGAGTAATCCATTATGTTGTCTATGCGTAATTTAACTCAATTCAGAAGGGGGAAAATGTATCTAGTATAAAATAAAGCAAATTATTCTCCTGTACGTTAATATTTTCTTTACCTCCTCTATGATCTGTGCTTATAGGTATGTGTAATACAAATCCAGCAGCTTTTCAATTTATACTGCAAAATCAGTGACTGAGAAGTCTACAACACCAGCCTTTGCACAGAGGAGTTCTAGAATACAGAAAGTGTGAAAGTATTGCCAGAAGCTATAAAAAATGCAGAGGTCTGAGTGTCTATTCTAAAATGATTCTAGGACACAAGTCACCACACTTGCTTTCACTTTTACATAAAATCTGTGCGAATCCTGTCATTTTGTATGTTAATCAAAATCCTGGGTTTTGGTCAATAAATGGTAGTAAAAACATCCTGAAACAGTGCTTAAAAATATTAAAATATTGTGCTACTCCTGCTGGAAAAGTGAGCTCCATAAATTTAGCTATAATATTAATATGTTGACTATTGTAGACTAAGTAGTATATAATGCATTCTACACATATTTGTGAACGTACTGAATACAGATTAGTTTCATTAGAGAAATACTTTCACATTTTATCAAACAAGTTTACTATATTTCTTATATCTATGCAAAGTTAGACTTTTAAGAAATAGATTTCAGCTTAAATGTCTTGAGACAGAAGGTTTATGCTATCTTCTTGCCTTTCCCAGTCATCCCCCAAATAACTTTCAAGACAGTGGGCCAATTTTAGGTAGAATTAGCAAAGGCATAGAAGGCTCAAAGAGAATTTGACTTTCTAAAAGATGTTATAAAATTGAAAAATAGAAAAAGGGGAGGTAAACAGATAGCTTTGGACAACTTCCTGACAGGAAGGTAGGCGGAATGTAACAGCTACACACCCCATCTGAAGGCAGCTGGGCCAGGCAATCTGGACATATCTAGTTGCAGACTAATGGCAAAATGCTTTATCTGCAGGGGTGTCACAGACAGACCCAGGAAGGAACAGATGTTATTGCCATGGAAGACAGATCTGAGAGATTAAAGGACAAAAGTCAGTAGGAAACCAGGAACTCTCATTAGCTCTACAGCTGATAGAACAACTAGTACTTTACTTAAACGTATTCACTAGCGTGTTTAAGTCATATGCCTTAAGTGGCTGAGTAGAAACCTTTCAATGGCCTGACATACAGGTGATGTGTGTACATTGACAGATAATCTTGGTTAACAAGACACCATTTTTCTGTTGTATGGCTGCCAGAGAAGGACACATGGTGTTCCCTTGAACTGAGGGGTAATCCTACAGTTCCCATTTGAAGACCACATTGGGCAACAGAAAGACTCAGGAAAGCATAAGGGGCTACATTTTCCCTTGCAAGATTTATTAAATAACAATACTGATACTTGTGTTACCTACAACTATGCTGACTCTATGGCACAGATCTTACTAAAGGAATGTCCTACAGATATCTGGTCACTAAATTTCATTTCTCTTTAAGCACAAACATGAAGATGCCCAGCTCTTAAAATTGAACAAAATATGGAGTCCTGGTTTCATTAGAGACTGTTTGCCATGGATAACTCCCACTTCACATTTAGATGTAATGAGAGTCACAGTACAGTGATGGCGACCAACAATAAACAGCTAAGTTCCTTTAAGCTTCTCATAAGGATATGTTTGCCACAGGACAGGCAGGCAGCCCTTTACAATAAATTCTTCTTGTTCCTAAGAGAGAAAGAATTCTTGTATAATGATAGGTAAATATAAGGTTTTATCTTCAAATCAAATATATTTAGAATTGTTTTCATGGTGACTGCAAGACCAATTATGTTTCCATACATGTATATTTGCAAGGCTTTCCTAGGCACTAAGATTTCCTTTTACAAAGGACAGCAAAGTTGATAGCATTGTTAGGCAGAAAAAATTGAAATGCTGTAGTATCTAAATGATCAACAGCTACAGAATCAGTCAAAGTATATCTACTGTGGACACACTTTCTTTTCCGGTATAAATCTGATATGAACTGTTGAAAAACACGTGTGTGTGTGCATATATATATATGTATAATTTTTTCCCAATATAACTGCTTTACGAAACACTGAATTGATTGGCATACTATGTTATTGTATTTAACAATGTCCTGGCATCCTAACAGCTGATGTTCTTTCCTGCTCTTGGTGGGGACTTTTAATTATTCAAAGTGTATCTGTACCGCATTAGTATCATGAAGAGCATTTTCAGCTTGTAGAAGCAGTTCTAGATCTTCTGACAGATACCCTGAACAAGAACAGAAGTTTTTCGTGCAAACCTTTCCCTGACATGTTTTTAGCACTTTTCAGAGTATGAACTGAATTGACTGCTGGTGTTCAAGTTTTGTTGACTGTGCTGAGACGGTGACTGATTTTACATAAGGCCTCATCTTACTTCTTCATCATTTGCTACAAATTGTCCCAAACTTTCCTAGCTTTGGGGAAAATTGGCTAGCTTTTATAATTAGAATTCCATGAAAAAAGACTCAGGCAAGCATTGGTTGGAATTTCTCAATCTTACATCAATTATTGTCCACTTAAGAGACAAGTAGCAGTTGCCAGTTTAATCGTTTTATGAGACTCCATTTATCATTCATGTTAAAATGGCCCTGGGTAGGATCTTTTTATTCATTATAAATCAAAATAAATAATGAATAATGATAAGTAATTGCAACTAATGAATCAGACATGGC
Source organism: Acanthisitta chloris (assembly GCF_000695815.1). NCBI lineage: Eukaryota > Metazoa > Chordata > Aves > Passeriformes > Acanthisittidae > Acanthisitta > Acanthisitta chloris. Next base: position 117,363 of record NW_008656282.1, on the reverse strand, counting down.
ATTCCTTATTCCCACTACATCAACTCTACACATATGCACTGCTTAGAAGAAGCAGAACTATCTTCATGGATAGCAAAAAATAGCTAAGAGGGTGATGCCACTACTTCAAAGAGCTTTTTGCGGCAATATAATATTTGGCACAAGAGAATTACTTGGATTTAATGTGAATGCATTAAAAATAAAGAAACAGAACAGTGCTTGTTTTCTTCTTGCAGAGCTGTGAGGTGGACTTGCATCATGAGTGAATACGTTTTTGCATAATTATTAATAGTATGTAGACTAGACCATGAAAAATAGTCATCAGGTCCACACAGCTTCAGTTTTTCATACCATTTACAAAATCCCTTAGTTCTATAAAAATGGATTTGTGGATCCTTGCCAGATTTTCTTAAATACATTTCATGCTTACAGAACTAGTTCTGTAATAAATTTACACTTTTTCCATTGACAGTTTTGGCTAATATATATCCCATATGGTGGTGAATGGAGTTTAAAAACTATGAAGTACTCTTATTTTTAGGGGTAGGATAGGAGTTCTCATGATAGAAAGATAAGAAGACAAAAACAGTTGATATGCAAGTGCTTTTCTTTGTTGTAGACAACTTCTAGGTCACCCAAAATCCAGTATGTAAACAAAGCTTAAATGAAAGGGGCATATGAACATTAGAGAAGTATACTTATCTTCTCTAATATGTCATATACAAAGATTTATGATAGAGTAGGAATCTAGACAATATATACAGTAATTCTTCATGCAATGTAAATTTGAGCCATGATCACAGTTTGACGGATCAGTACTCTATTTTAAAATAAATTTTGAAAATTGGAAAAATCCTTACTATTAAAGCTAACAAAAATACTAGGCCAAAAATAGTTATCATTAAAAGGTCAAGGAAATATTTAATTGGATTTAATATGAAATTCATCTATTTTGTTAAATACTTGGGAAATAACAACTAACTTCAGAAAAAAAAGGATTTTGAGATGAGAAATGGGAATAATTTGTTCTAGACATCACTGCTGGACAGTGATTAAGTTGCCAATGGGCTGGTAATGCCTCCTCTTTGGCTGAGCAACTCCATCTCATTGTTTCAACCCACCTGCCCACTGTCTGTAGCAACCTGCCATCTTACAACCTCTTTGAGCAAGCACAATATTTTCATGCAATGTTTATATACTACCAGGATCAGTGGGATCCTGATGCATGAGTGAGAAAGTAAGTTTGATCAAATACTGATGGAATATTTATAAAAACCATACATATATAAAAAGTGATGCTGTTTTTGAGTTAAGCTTCTGTTCTCCAATTAAAGCAAAATGTTCAGCACTCCAGAGGGAATGAAAGCAAGTCTGCCTGTAAAATGTCACTGTTCTCTGGGGGATGTGGTCTTTGCACAAAGCTGAGGTTAACCTCTGTATAAACCTGGGTAGAAGAGAGGAATTTTTTTTCAGGTAGCACTTACTACTCACTATCAGCAGGCCCACAAAAAAAAGCAGAGGATTTAACCACTGCACTAACATTCTTCCCTTGCCTCTAGACTTGTTAACCCAGACCTGCAAGACCCCTCTAGCACAGAACTGAATATGTTCCCTCCATTGCTCCTGTGGCAAGGAATTTCCCTAGCACAGGAGGGAAATAGTACCATGGCCATTCTGTATCTCACAAAGTCATAGAGTAAAGGTGGGCAAGACAGAGATGTTGCAAATGTCTTGTTCCCAGGCTTTGCTCTCACAAGTCAATACTAAAAAGCAAAAGTGATAGAATCAAAAGTATCTGCCCCAAATAATTCAATCATGCTGGATGAAAATTTGACAGAAGCATTAAATCTTTCACTGTCCCAGGATGAACAAATATTTTGCAACAGGGATGCAGTCATGAACGCCTAAAAGCCAGGAGGCATGCACATGACAAAATATCTGCATTTATAGGACAGAAGTCAGAGTTTCTGACTCATGGATTATATATATGAATTACTTGATTATTATATTAACAGAAATTTATCTGAGTATATTTTCTTTTTCAGTCCGTAATGGGAAACAGCACTTATGTTTGTATATTAGACCAGAGAACTTCACACACAATGCAAATCACAGGACCCATGAGGATTTTAATCAGTTAAAAACCATTTTTACTGTGTAAGAGCCTGAGGAGAGGCAGGACTAGGAATCTGATGTAAGTAGGGAACATATGTAGGGTTAACTGAGAACGCTGAATACGAGAACATATCTTCATCTCTGTGGAACAAGGTGAGCAGGGTTTATTTAGTTTATTAGAATTATTTAGTCAATTAGGAACATTTAGTCCATAACTAAACAGTAATACCAACAGTTCCAGCTATCTGAAGGGCAGAAGATATATTTTCATTTTTGTAAACTCTGCTTAGTAATGGTAGTCTTACAAGGGGACAGGAGCTGAAGAATTTTTGCAGAATCCACAAAAGCTAATGGAGATGATGGATATTTCAAGGAGGAATTTCAAGAAAGTCTCCTGTTTAGAGGCATTCACCTGTAAAACAAATTTCTACCAAAGGTCATGATGAGCTCTGTAGAGCATTAAAAGGAGAAGGTATCATTTTCCTTTTCCCCAATGATCTTTCTGATAATTTCCAAGTGATTTTCTTCAGGCCCATATTGAATAAGGCATAATTAGACACAATTATAATGTATGTAGGCCAAGGTCTGCCTATCTTATTATCCCTGATTAAACAGTGGCATTTAACTGATGCTGAGAGACCAATGTTAAGAACCATACCAGTGAGCAGTGACCCTTCCTCTCATCTACACTCAGGACACGACAAATCAGGATCTACAGATTTTGTGTCTGCCTGTATTTTTATTCTGTTAGTGATTCTAATTCTTTTTCACCATGATAACTTGTAAGTGCCTTTTGAAACTAAGAAAAGCCTCCTAGCAAAAGAATAAAAGCCATGTCATGGTCTTCTCTGGATTATTATAAAACCAAAATACATGAGACAAACAATTTTTTGATAAGCTATAAAAAAGATTTTAAAACAGTAATTTTCCATACATAACAGATAGAACCAGTTATTTGTCACAATCTAATGAATGCCTTAAATGACAATGATAGGTTATACAGAGGTACTTAAATAAGAATATTCACAATTTCAGCCGGCAAAAGTTCATGATAAATAGCTCAGGTCAGTTGTGTATTTGCAGTGCATTTACCAATTGAAAGGAAGGGAGCTGCAAAAAGATAGCTTCTCCTTGCCAGTCATTGGCCATAAAAGATGGAACAGAAATACCAGATTAGTGAAAATGCCTCCTTGGACTTGAAAATGAGCAGTTTGTGGTTGTCACCAAGTATAGCTATAAATTCTAACCCAATGGTTACCATTTGCTGCTTTTACTTCGAAAATTGAGTTGTATTTTTACATAACACTCTTAACAAAAATTAATCTCAAGAGCAATCTAAAGTAATTATTTAACCATTACAAAAATTACCAATTACTAACATTTATTTTTCTCTTTTAGTACAGCAGTCCATAAAGAAAATACTTGTGACTACAGGCCATGCAAGGATTTGGAATGATTCAGAAAAACTATTTAAGTAAAAACCAAAACTTTCAGTAGTTATTGTTCATGAATCTACATCTCTATCATTGCTGACAACTTAGATATGTTTCTGACAACTTAGGTATTCTTATTGAATTTACAAAGCTATTCAATATTCCTCCATTAATCTGTCAAAACATATGCACGTACAAAAAAGTATAAATGCTTTGTCCCCTTTTTTCACTCATAGTTCTGGAAAGAAGAATCCAACAATTCAATAGCATTAAATTATTTAAAGTAATAATACTTCTTCAGGACATCATTATCAGTCTTAATAAAGCCCTTACTATATAGGGCTGTTTTATGGAGCATTTATGCACATAAATAAATGTCACTGCAGTACTGATAAAGCATCACCTAGACAAAAAGAACCCCAAACAACTAAACTATGCAAGACAGAAACAGATCAATCCTTCTTCTCTTTAAATGCTTAAATTGTCCCTTGTAGGAAAATTGCTGAAGAGGAAACAACATATTAAATGTCAAATTGACCTGGGACAGATAATATTACTGGACTTTAACCATCAAATATTTTCTTTTATCTTAATTGGCTATTAGTCTCTATGAACAAGAAATGCTCCAGAGAAAATAAAGCTTTTATCTTTGTTTTCCTCATGAGATTTGGTCATAAAGAATGTATAAAGCCCAGTAAACCCTCACACACTGTACACTAGGTTCTTTGTAGAGTATGAGACTTTGAGGGTTTATTCTTCTTCTGAACACAAAGGATCAGAATACAAAGAACTGCAAGGCTAGCTAAAACAATTGCTTCTGCTACCCATGTGAGCTGCATATTTTCACTTCCAACTCATTATCTTTTATAACTACTCGTTAGTGCAAGCAAAGAAGCTCAAACCAAATGATGGTTATAGTGCCTAATAAGATGCCCAGATGGTTAGTAAACAATGTAAAACTGTTATTAAACAGGACCTAACAATGAGCATGTTAATTCCAGGCTTTTTTATAAAAAACTTCTAGAAATTGACACCACCTGCAGTTAATAACTACCTATGGAAAGTTAAAATCAATGGAAATTTTTACTTTAAACTGAATAAACAATGTGTGAACCCCCACTCAGTCTTTATGTCTTACAAATTTAATTATGAGGAGAGTTTGCACCTCTGCTGTGTTCTTCAAGTTTTATGTTGCTGTCACTGCATAAAATTACACTGTTGTAAAACTAGAGACAATTAAGCTTTTAGCATTTGAATTTCTCTAACAAATACTATGATCTTATGTATTTTAGAGCAGCCTTGGAGCTGCTCTAGTACATGATCAGGTACAAGCACAACTGGAGCATTTAAACTAATACATCAGCTTGCCCTGACAGACAGAAAAAAGATGGAATAGAAATTGTTGACTTCTGCTAGCTGAAGGATTCCTAGATATGATGAAATGTCTGAAAGCTCTATCCAGTAAAAGTTGAACAGGGTAAGAGATAGACATCTTGTCCCAACATTTTAAATCAACTAGGAGTCATAATTTCAATTTAAAACCTTCTTATTAAAAAAATATGACAGAATAACCAATCACTCTTACTGTCTTAAATTTAGCTGCTACAAGTTGGCTGATACTTTTAGATCTACTTAAGATCATCAAAATCAAAAGAAAAACCTTTAATTTTTCTGACAATTATAAACTGCTCTGTTGTATTATCTGATATTCTTAATTTAAAGCCATAAAGAGCTTATTTCTTCCCTTTCATTTTTAAATAATAGTTTTGCATGTAAAAGAATGTATTATAACTGCAAATGTGCCTACTTGAATAATTACAAATATTGTATCCCATTGTTTAGTTACAACAGAAATGAATGCAGGCAGCATCAAAACAGGCACTAAATAATACCCCACCCCCCATGCTATGTTTTTGCAAAACATATCTTCTCTGACATTTCTTATCAATTCCAAATCAACACGATATAAAATCCAACATATTCCTTTTTGGGAAGTAAAGACTAGATTCTGTACCATTAGTGTTTTGGTTTTGAATCATGCTTCCTTTTGTACCTCTAAGAGTGTATTTAATTCTGTCAAAATAATATTAACCTTTTCATGATACATTTGAGTACTAGAAAAGAGTTTAATGGAAGATTTTCCTGTATGGAAATTGAGAAATTAAATGCAACGTGTTAGCAAAAAATGTAATGAGACTAAAGTCTGCTACTTTAATATTGCTATTTCCATTAGATTTTATGGTCTTTGTATTCTAGTTAGTCCTGACAGTGTATCATTCAATATAATCTCAGTTCTCTAAGGTACGTATGTACCAGGTCCCTCTGCAATCAACTACTCACATGCCTGAAAACTAGGCTTGTTCTTAACCATTTGCTGAAGAGTAGTCTCATTTAATTTTCATTAAAGTTGGTGAAAGGACTCCCACTCAATTTTGACAGACAATATTCAAGTCCTAAACAGCACATCACATTGTGAATTCTGCATGGGTGGAGATCTGTATCCAGTTCTTATTGGTCTGCCATAATATTATGGCATCACACCTTTAGCTATTTCTCACACATCAGAGAGCTTGCACTGCAGTTAAATTTTGTCCCTAGCCTGTTCTTTCCCTTCCCCACTGTCACACCACCCTCTGCCATGGTCCAAGAGCTGGTGATCTGATCATGCTAATGAACGCTATCAACTGACTACAACCACTTTGGAATATATTAGAGATGTTGATCTAAAGTATTTCAACACTTAAATTTACTCCCTTGTCCAGCTAGGTGAAATATTAAAGAGAGTGTTGCCTTCCTCTTTGACCTTTGTGAAAGAAAATTGAACATCTCCAGGTAAGTAATCAGGAAGAAACTGACACATTACCCACATTAAACCAGTAAGAAGTGCTAAGGGCCTCGGTGCAGCAGAACTGCCCATGTTCAATGCAATTCAATGAATGGGCTTTCCATTTTATCATTACTCCACCCAGAAAAACTCTGCATTATTATCAAAACAAGTACCTTGGAGAATCCAGGGCTTTCTAAACAAAAAAAGTTACAGGGTTCTATCACATCACTAATTACATGGCAAAATTCTCTGTTGCAGTAATAATTTCAAATTAAAACTAGTGAAATAACTTGTATCTTTCCTTTCAGAACTGCACATTCTGACAGAGAAAAGCAGAAATGAGATGTTTCATTTTCTTTATCTCACTCTGTAGCAGAAAGTGTTATGTCGTTCATCCATTCATCCTCTTTTCAGATACGACAACTAGGGGGTATCAAAGCAAACCTAGGCAATAACAAGCCAAGGGAGAATCTGATGAAAGCGTAGTTAAGCTGTGGAAATACTTGTTCAGAAGTATAAGGTTAATAAATATTTAGATGAATATAAGGGGAGACTGGGCAAATTCAAGGAGAAAGAACTATTAGACCTAGTAAATAGAAAGGCAACACCTTAAACTTAGTGGCTGATATTATTCTGGAGAACTGTTACAACAGGCTTATTCTGATTTTATATCCATTTACAGTTGGTTACCACTAAAAGCAAGAGTCTAACAAGTTAGAGTACTTCTGTTCTAATCTTGATCTCACTAAAATGACCAAAAAACCTGACACCCAGCTGAATTCAGGAAGGCAGAACATCACTCCAAATTTTATATATTATGTATAGTATTGGAGCATGAACAAGGTTGAGACCTTATTTTCCCAAGTACAGACATAACTTGAGACATTATTGCTTTAAAGGGTGACAGAGCACAGCAGTTTATGTTCTTGTGTAGCACCCCACACAAGCAATGGCAGAATTCAATGTGCAAAGTGCAACAAGCTTGTAATCTTTGACGTCACATCTGAAATGGCAAACAAGAAGCAAGGGCTCATAAAAACTATTAATTAAGCACACTTCAAATATTTCTGACTGCTCTTCAGTCTCTCATCAATAGATTGGCTAATTAATCATAAGTATCTTAAATGCTTCATGATGTTTTTGAATGTTTTGGTTGTCTTGATGTTCCAGGTGAATAATATTTTTATTTTCCCAGAATAATTTTAAAGAAAAGGTAGTGCTAAAACAACCACCTTTTAAAAATGACCTTTTCATTTATGAAATATTTGAGAGCCTTTTTTAGAGTTCAAAATTAATTTTGAGTTGAAGAAGACTCACAGATGAAAAGGACTATTTAGTCAAGCCATTTTACTGTATATGAGTTATATTCCCTTTCGCTGTTAAACCTTTTTCTTGTTTTCTGTATTGCTTTTTGTCTGTCTTCTCTGTTATCTCTATCATTGATACACAGAGAGCAAGCTAGAGCAGAACATCATCTGTGATAGGAGACATGGCAAGAATTTATAGGAATATGTGTATCGAAGCTTAACTCACAGTGTCTGACAAGTGCTTAAATGTAGCCAGGTCTAATGTCATTAAAAAAGGCTGCATTCAAAATACTGCACAGTGTACTTTTATTAACAAGTTGTAACACTAGTTAATTCCAGTAGCCTGCCTCAAACAGAGAGCATGACAAGATGCCTTGTGGAAAGTAATGAACAGCTATGGAATAATCTGCCTATTGGGGATGTTTCTTCTTAACTCGTAAGCCTGAAAGGCATATTGCTTGCAAAATCTTTATTTGATATAATACAAAGTCAAAAGAAGCATGCAAATGTCTAATTCATTTTAAAACTGTATTAAGATCTTGGCCTCAATTCTATTCCGCCTGTGAAAATACTATTCACATGTAGTCTATGCTTACAAAATTGGTATTTTAGAAAAGTACATTTTTGTTCTTTTTCTTTCAGTTATCCATTCTCTCTTATACAATAACAAATGTAGGTATAAGAGTGATTTATCTTACCCACATGTATGTACATTTTATCATTTCTTCTCTTTAATCCTTTCTAAATTAAAATAACATGTTGAGTCTTTCTACTCAGCCTCCCTTCATATACCAGCCTAGTGCCCTATGACAGAGTGACTACATCAGTGGACAAGAGAAGGTCTACAGATGTCATTTGTCTGGACTTTTGTAAAGCCTTTGACACAGTCCCCCACAACATCCTTCTCTCTAAACTGGAGAAAAATGCGTTTCATGGGTAGACTGTTATATGGATAAGAAATTGGTTGAATGGTTGCACCCTCGGCAGTGGTCAATGGCTCAGAGTCCCGATGGACATCAGTGACAAGTGATGTCACTCAGGGGTTCATACTGGGACCAGTGTTATTTAATACCTTCATTAATGATATAAACAAAGGGGTTGAGTGCACCCTTAGCAAATTTGCAGATGACACCAAATGGGGTGGTGCAGTTGACATACCTGAAGGACAGAATGCCATCCAGAGGGACCTGGATAAGGTCAAGAAGTGGACCCATGGGAACCTCATGTGGTTTAACAAGACCAAGTGCAAGGTGCTACACCTGGTTTGGGGCAACCCCTGGTTATCAATACAGGCTGTGGAATGACCAGATTGAGAGTAGCCCTGCCGAGATGGGCTTGGGGGTGCTGGTGGATGAGAGGCTAGACATGAGCTGGCAATGTGCACTTGCAGCCTAGAAAGCCAATCATATTCAGCAGGTCAAGGGAGGTTCTCCTCCTTTACTCTGCCCTTGTGAGAGCCCACCTGGACTACTGCATCCAGTTCTGGGGTCCCCAGCACAGAAAGGACATCAGCCTGTTGGAGTGAGTCCAGAAGAAGATAACAAGATGATTAGAGATGGAGCATCCCTCCTTTGAGGAAAGGCTGAGAGAATCAAGATTGTTTGAGCCTGGAAACAGAATGCTTTGGTGTGACTGTTTGATTTGAATTAGGTATTAGGAAGAAATTCTTTAATGTGAGGGTGATGAGTACTGGAATAGGTTGCTCAGATAAGTTGTGGATGTCCCATACCATAGAAGTGTTCAAGGCCAGGTTGGATGGGGCTCAGAGCAACTTGGTCCAGTGGAATGTGTCTCTGCCCATGGCAGGGGTGTTGGAACTAGGTACTCTTTAGGGTCCCTTCCAACCCAAGCCATCCTATGGAAATTCTTTAATGTGAGGGTGATGAGTACTGGAATAGGTTGCTCAGATAAGTTGTGGATGTCCCATACCATAGAAGTGTTCAAGGCCAGGTTGGATGGGGCTCAGAGCAACTTGGTCCAGTGGAATGTGTCTCTGCCCATGGCAGGGGTGTTGGAACTAGGTACTCTTTAGGGTCCCTTCCAACCCAAGCCATCCTATGATTCTATGGCTCTATGATTCTGTGATATATCTACTCTATTTTCTGAATTATTGTTGCAACCAGAACTGACTCTTACTCCAGCTGAGGGGTTATAATTGACTTATGTGTAACAACACTATTTGTTATCTGTCTTTTTAAAAGTTCCAACACCCTGTTTGCTTTTCCAAGTCTTGCTGCAGTTATTGAACAAACTCTGACAACATCAGGTCTTAACTGTTCAGTTAGAACCCAGCAATGTGTATGGTTAGCTCAAATTACACCTCTGAACGAGCACTAAATTTCACTTGCCAGCTCTGAGGTAAGTCAATCACTGAGCTCATCACTCATCCAGCACTGTCATACCTCTCTGTAGTAGTTTCCAGCCACCACTGGTTTGCTGTATTATGTATTCTGAAAATGGTCTTATTTTTTTCTACTCAGCCACATCTGACAGAATCAAGGAGGGTACAGCTGGAGAACTGAGACATTTGGCTAATTGCAGCTCACCTGCTATAAAAGGGCTTCAGCAGACAGCTTTGTCAAAAAGGCTGTACCATGGAAGAAAGATGCCACTGGAGGGTCTACAATCTATGTCCTTCCAGTTCACTGAAATTGTTTCATGGAAACTTTTCAATTTCTGCCAATTTGGAGAAACACCCATGTTTTAGAACTCCACCTGCCAGCTTCAAATATTCATCTGAAATATCCTGAGCTTGCAGGCCTTACACTGTACCAGGCAGAAAAAAAGAGAAGAGCTGAAATGCTAAGAGTTGTCTCAAAAGCTGTCACTTACCCTATAGTCTAGCTAAAATTCCAAGGCAGAGTTTTGGGGAATGCAGAAGACCTTTTGAACAAACTGAAGACTTCAAGGCTGCGTGGAGCCCACCACTTTAGCATTCTCCCTGTCTTGTGAATCTGAAATGGAGAATGGTGCTTCTGCTCTCAGGCATCCAGTATTTATATCCCTTTTATTTTTTTTTTAGCTTTCATTGCATATCAGGATGAACTCTAACTTTGAAAAAAAATTCTTTCTGGATACTTCTGCTTCATTTCAGTCCATCCATTTTGCAAGAAATTTCATCATTTGTGACTAAAACAGAACTTCATATACATTTTTATATTATAAGCTTGTCATACAATTTGATAGGACCGAGAAAGCTGTGCTGAAGTACATCATCATGCACAACTGCTAAACCTGCATAACTTTTGATGAAAGCTTATTTGCTCAAAAAGAGACTTCCTATTCCTTGTTAGAAATGAATTTCCATATCAAAGAAATACATCTATTCTATGGCTTAGATAAAAGGGTGGTACAGCTTGAAGAGATTAGAAAATTTTTGACAGAACAATCTACCATCGGAGAATAAATTCAATTAAAAAAAATTACAAATTACACAGAAAGGCACAGTATCAGTAATGAAACTTATCATAGCAGTCTAAACTTTGAGATCAAATCTTATTTTGGGAATGGAGCACTTATTTTTAATTTCATAGCAAGCTTCGTGTTTCAGAAGCATATTTCTATGTTACAGCAAAATGTCTTTTTTTAAGGCTAATTATGGTTTTGAATTTTTTATTGCAATTTTAATTTCAATTTTCTGCCTTTGAAGCTTGCCAATTTAGACTTTGCAGAATACTCGGCAAAACAGAAATTTCAGTTTGTTACAGTTCTAATCAGAGTAACTTTCCAGATTCTTCAGAACCTGTGTCATGAGGAAATTGCAGTCACTGCAAAGAATCTTGTCAGTTTCTGAACATCAAAACATTGTACTGGTATTATAAATTTTTATAAGATGTACTGGTTGGGAGTCCTCTTACACTGGGAATAAAAACGTATGGAAATACTGATTGCTAACCTTTCTTTGACTTAGATGGAAAGCCTTCATGCCTTTCTGGCAGGCTGTGCAATAACTGGCAGTTATGACTCCTTGGCAAGAGATGGGATTGCAATGTTTTCAAAATAAGGACAGGATGCGCCTTGTTTTGGATAAGCCCTCCTCCAGCAGCAGTGATATAAAAATTTCTGTTTCAAGCTCTAAATTACTTTTTGTAACAGTGGTGCCCACACTTTCTTCTGGATCACCTGCACAAATCAAGCTCTTTCTATCTCTACTGCACTTAGAAAGTAAAAGATAGACTAACACCCCCGAGACACACACACAGAAGAACAACTTTCTGTTTCCTTTGTTTGACACTATTTCAAACTGCAGACAGCTGCTGTTCTGCAGCAAGCCAATCTATATTCAAATCCTGTGTGAGCTTTTAGTGGTGCTTTAAAAATCATTCAGTAGTTCATGTGAATCACTTTTTTGGCAGAATCCACAGACAAACATGGAAATAGTATTGAATGTACATTTACTTTGACATCTCACAGCTCCTTTCTTTTCAACCTGTACATGCTGAAGGGGGAAATAATAATAACCTATAAACTAGAGCTTTCAAAATCTCCAGGAAAGGTCATCTGGCATACACAGTGTTACCACCCATTGCACGACAAGACCTTAACAGTCAAAACACTAAAAAAGCCAACTTATTTCATTAATAAACTTAGTACAAAATATATTGAGAGCTGGTCTCAGATAATTTATAACAGCATTAGCACATGTGGTGAGAAGACTGTTATAATCATGCTTGACTAGTAAAATTCAAGACTGGATTAGGCCTCAAGGGTCTACTAAAACTAAAGCTTGAATAGGAAAAAATCTAGTTTGTTACAGAAACAGAATGTAATCACCCAATTAAAATCTGTGTAATAAACATTTGTGCAGAAATATACACAGATTTATGTGCACATGAGTTTTAATGAAACAAAATTCTAATCAAAGGACATTAAAATGGTTGCAAGGTTGAGTACTCAAACGTAAGGCAATTCCAGAGGCTGACTGGGCAAATTTTACATAGACTCTTTTGCATTTACAGTATGATTATGCCTTTGCATGCTGGAATAATCTCCACCTTATTCAGGGTTCCTGATGGACAATATGCACTTGAATAGGTAACAATTCAATGTTTTGCTTTCTCCTTGTTGTTTAACATGTGGCTCCATGCATTACCTACAGCATACTATTCACATCCTGCTCTAAAGACACAGTTATTAATTTCTTCTAAGGGTTATTAATTTTCTCAGAGCTACTTTGCTGGTGCTTCTTTCCATGCTTCATCTGATTTTTCAAGAAGTTGACTAATTTATTTTCACAACAGCCTTTATACTACTGGCTACTGCAACTGTAACACAGAGAGATCAAGGTCAAGAAATCCATTATTTTCCAAGGGTCAGGATGAGACACTTAAGATCTGATTTTCAAAGTTCTGAGTACATGCAGCAATTCATACATTGAAGCCCATTTTCCACATGTGCAAATCTGTATCCTAGGTTAGGAATCTTAAAGCGAGGAACATACAATCACACCTAGGAAAAGTCTGCTTTAATTACCTGTCAGGAATAAGATAGGAACTTGATGGCAGTGGCAGGCATACCATACAATTTCTCAGAGTAAGTGGCAACTCCTTCTATCCTGAAATGATCCCTGTTGTTCTGCAGACCTTTGCTTACTTATAGTATGCTTTCCAACTTTTGCAACAAGTGATGTAAAAGTCACATTATTAAAAAAAAAAACACACTTTCCTCTCATTACTCCGTATTGACGAATTCTCAGACTAGGACCATCCTCCTCTTTGACTGAAGTGAGAACAAGAAAAATGTTATAAGCATATTAGTAGGAAAAGGTGCTGAAGTTGCAGAAGCATCCAGAACAATATTATTTATAAATCTTAAGTTCTGCTTTCATCACTTTAGTAGTGTCCATAAGTTATTTCTGCAACTTATTTCTCAGTTGTCTAGTTTGATTTTAAAAGCAGAATCTAAAACAAGCAAAAAAAACCCCATTTCCTGATATTTTACTCTCCCACATAGTTTTTCTATTTGTGAGGTGGCAGAGTAAGTAGCAGCAGTAGCAGGCAGGTGGCTGTTGGACACCAGCAACTGAAACATCAGTCCAGAATCTGCTGCAAGTATTTTAGAATCATTAATAGCAGAAGAAAAACTGTGTTCAGGAATCCTGTAGGCCATCCCAAGACTGACCATCTGGGGAACACGCTCTTCTGCCTGATCTTCAGAGGCCTGATCTTTCCTCCCTTCTTCTTACCACTTCTATTCTTTTCCCACTTCTATTTCTTTTTAATCTTGCTTTTTAATCTTGCCTTTTAATCTTGCTTTTTGCTTACACTGGACCTCTATGAGCCTACTGACTCAGATCAAGTTTCTTTATTCACCCTACCTTAACATGTTCCTTCAGGCTTTGAATTTTAGGCTATCTATACTCCATAATGTCCTCAGGGGGACAGTATATACAACAGTGCAAACTGAAGCAACTTTGTAGAGGAAGCATGCTGAGTGCTCTGCACAGTGTATGCTTCCTTTGCCCATCCCTATTTTCTCTATTTTAACTCCCTAATCCCAGATACCTTTCAGTTACTGCCCTTACTAATTTATCACCCAAAACATTCAAACTCAGCCCTTGCCAGAACAAGCCCTGCCCTGACAGTTCTATGCTCCTCCTTTCCTCACGTCATCCCTGTCTTGTTTCCAGACATGTCTTAATTCCTTCTTCATTTCCATTTTCACCCTTCATCCCAGTTTTCTTGCCATCTGACTCCCCTGTGCTCTCTCTCTCCATTCACTTGGTGGATACTGATTTTTATTCAATTAACTTCTGATGAGATTTACTTTGAGGCAGGGTCTAATATGTAAAATTTAAACTTAAATATGACATGTATGCAGAATAACTAGTCATCAGGTCTTCTAATGCTAAATGCCAGGCATCTAGTGGTAAATGCTTACTGACCATGAATATAATACAGCAAAAACTGATTGTGTAAAACAATTCACAGTGGTACATTTGGATTTGAGCACACCTGGCAAGTATTAAAATCTAGAAGTTCAAAACAAATTTTGCAAGTAGATCTAAAATCATCCATCATATGTGCCTCATTCTGTTCAAGAGCTTGTTGCAATATTAAGGATTTTCTTAGGTGAACTGAAATATTTCTTATCAGTAGCAAAGACACACAGGTAATCCTATTGCAAAAAGAATCCATAAATGGAGAGAATTCATACACATATTTAGGGAATAAAGTACATCACAATAAATGTCTTTCTACAGTACATGTATTAATTTATACTGCTGAGATAAAAATCTTATGCTTTAGTTCCATTGTATCACACCATACATTGAATAAATAATAAATCTCTACTTTAGCCACAAGACATTGTACTGGAAAAATATTTCTACTCCTTACAAGCAGCATATCACTTAGTCATTAGAAAAGAAATAGGACATGAATTTCTCATGGCCTCTAACAAAACTTGCCAATAACTGCGGTTCCCCTAAAAAGATTACAACTGAGTTTACCAGAATCCTTTTTAAAAGTGCACTATTCTTTCAGTTGTAAATTATATTGGGACCCAAGTAAATTTGTCTGCAGAATTTGGAGTTGAAACAGAGGTTTCTGAAACATATTATTTTACTTTACTGCAGAGGAGTAAGTAGGTAGAAAACAAGTGTAAATAAAGCAAGCTTAAAAGGCAGGTTAACTGCATTTGTCTATATGATGTGATGCACAAAATAATGTAAAAAAAGTGTTAATTATTAAATTAAGTATGCTAAAAAGGATTGCCAGTTCTAGAATGTGTTAAACACTAGTGAGCTGAACTTGTATTTAGTAATAATTAAAATCATTCATTTTTTCTGCCTGGGGAATTGGTTGAATCACTATTCCTGCAGGTATTTAAAAGAAGTTTAGATGTGGCATTTTGGGACATTGTTTAGTGGTGGACTCTTAGTGTTGGGTTACCAATTGGACTTGATGGTCTTAAAGCTCTTCTTCAACCTAAGTGATTCTATGATCTCCAAAGATAAAATATTAAGTTCACATATTCAAATAATCCATATAAGGCAAAGGTCATCAAAGTGGTTATCTAGCACAGATCCATGACAGAATATTCTGCTGGAACAAAGTGAACCAAGAGGTTGTCATCTTCTGTCATTTTCTCTGAGAAATACGCACATTTTGTCAATATGTCAGTTATTTGCTAACATAAAGGGTCTGAGATAGAATGTGCTTCACTTGGACCAATGTTTCAGTTCCTATGTCCCTAGCACTCCTGCATGTAGTGAGAGATGCAGTTGTAGGGAGTGCACAGCTGTTGCAGCTTTTGGCAGAGGTGTTTCAACACCTATGAAAATGCCATAGAACCTAACATATGCAAATTCAAATGTCTGAAGAACTGACTGCTTGTTCTTCTTGTCAGGCCATAAACTGAATACCTGTTTCTCAGTCTACCTTACTCCTTTCATGGCCTCTACCTTCACATAGCCAGCTTTCATCCATCACTTTCTCCCTGCCCCTTTTTCCCCTTGCCTCCAAGGCTACTCCCATCAGAGACTCAGGAGTTATCCAGAGACGATCATGGTACTGAAAGTAATAAAAACATAAAGACAGGGGTTTTGATCGTTTCATCCATGTCAGGCTCCCAAGTAGTCAGGCTTTGCATAGTGATAAGGTTAATTATGTAGAAGTCTTAACAGTTCCCAGGTGTCTACTTTCTAAATGTTTCTTTGAAGTTTGTGTCTACAGTGTTAGTTCACTCTGATTGTGGGAACATGACTGAGGGTAAAAAGATAACAGTACAGAAGTTATAGGTTAAAATATGGGTGATACTCCCCGGATGGAACGTGGTCAGCATTTCTGACATGCCCCATACAGTACCATCTAAGTGGGACTAAATGGAGAATGGAGCAGAGTGGAGATGCTGTGATCAGGTTTTGTCCAAACCCTTGCAGAGGAGGGAACTCAGTAGTACTTTCTAGCTGATAAGCTGCACAGCAGCTGAAAACCAAGGGAGACAAAGGAAAATGTCCTAAATGTCCTGCTGTTGAATCGATATCTGTGGTGAAATCCCTCTCCCTGGACTGACATATGTCCCCATCCCAAGGTTATCTCAGGAGCTGCTGAGATATCTGCCCCTAAGGTATGACTACTCCTCACTGAGCAAGATGTATTACTAGAGTCACTCAAGCTCCACCTAAATGTAAAGAAATAGTATAAAAATGAGCTAAAAATGGGCAGAATTGAGGAGAAGACTCCGTCATAACTTATCAGCTGAGATGATGAACCTCTCTTCTCCCCCTGACAGGGGCACCTATTGGGTAAGGACTGTACTCTATGCTGAATCATTATCTCACAAAGCTTCTATTTGGGATTAGAGCTTTGTTAGTACATTGTTTTGAATTAATACATTGCTTTGGATCTATTTCTGCAGTCAGATTGCAGCCAGCAATTTTCAAATCTTAAAACTGTCACCATTATATTAATAAAGAGTGTTGTTTTGCAGGCTGCTAATGTGATTCCTTCAAGGGCTGTGGAGACCCAGGAAGGGGTTTCTCTTGTGTGTAACCCTGAACAATTTAGTCAAATGCCCTCCATCCCAGTGAACTGTTCAGTGAAGGGTCCCCCATAGCAGGACACTGACAGACTGGTTGGGCACAAGGGTCTCAGCTTTCCTGGGGCACTGACGGACCAATCAAATACTAAGGGTTTGAGTAAATCTCCCCTTTTCACATGACAATGAAGAAGGTATTTTGGGAAGAAATACATTTTAAATCTGTGTTTCTGAACATACATTACATACATAAGAGTATTAAAACTCTTTATTCTCCTACCCATACAATCGTACATCTGGAGAATTTTTTTCTTCTCTTACTCAGATTTTGAACTCTGCTGTTCTTTTTTACTATCTCAGTATTTAGGGGGAGGAAAGTCAGAATCACAAAGCTGAGAATTAATCCTAAACAAACCAGATTATTCATCATAAATTGCATACCCTTATGTGGCCTGATCACTTGTTTATCTTAGATCAAAAGTCTCCAAGTGACTTTAAACATTGATCCTCCACAAAACACCAGGATAAGCAAAACCAGCAGTTTCAGATGTTTTATTCTAATGTGAGAAGTGGATCTCATTAATAAAATCCCATGAAGTTTCTCAAGGTATTCCGGCCTTGGCACTTCCAATGGAAAGGAGAGCAATAATTCCCAATCTACATTTTTTAACAGCAGTTAAAGGTCATGAATAAATTACTGAGAACTTCAGCATGTAAAGAAAATGGACTGGTGTTAAAATGAAAACATAAAGATTTATTATAATTAAAATCCTCCTTGCACAGAAATATTTCTTTACAATATTTAACATTTTGATACCAAGGAGGCCAAGGTTATAATGACATATTAAAAGATGCCCTTTACTTGTCCCAGTGAACAATAAATAAGCAGGTGAAATGCAAAACAGCACTTTCTGTATTTATCTCTATTAGGCATTTCATTTGTGTAGCTTTCTCTTATGCCTTCAAATTCTTTGTATTCCCATATATCTGCACAGAATGCACTTACTAAAGTTTCTGAAGTCAAGCTATCTTCATTAGACAGGAAATAAAAAGGCAAAAAGGTAATAATAAGTAAATGATTTTAAAAAAAAAGTCTCCCAAATGACTTCACACTCATTCTCAAAGGTATTTAAGAGATGGCTTCAGCTTAGCATTTTTACTTGCATTACTGTCATTTATTTTATTTCAGACATAGAATATAGCTTTCATCATGGAACTTCCCTGAAATCCCTGTTACCATTCAGGTTCTTCATTTCTACTGTTTGCTTCTGCAGACATCAATCCTAGGGAACTTCAGCAATAAAAAAGATTGAGCATAAAGGCTCTAGAATTTGTGAGTGGTTTTCTCACAGCTTTGTGACAAGCTACATCTTCCTTACAAAGCAAAGATTCTATCTGGCATAGTAACACTATACTCTGTTTTGCGTTTCTAAGACAATATTTTTTACAATTTCTCTCTCTTGCAAATCTCAAACCATCTATAGACTGACATCTCCTAAATTCAGTCAGACATTACAATTCTAAAGGAAGACAAAAGCTATTTAGCTGCTATAATTATACAAAAGAAAAGGAAAAAAAAAGGTATAATAGCAGAGGATGAACTGAGTAGAGGAAAGATGAGATTCTCACCACAACAGGAGAGTCCAGCCTGGCTCCTTTGAGTTTCAAGACTGAACCTGGAACACTGTTCCTAGAAAAGACCCTGTGTAAGCAGTTCAGGTGGTGTGACAGGCTGCCTTTACCTTCCATCTACTGCCCACATGGCTAAATATTTCCCAAGGCAGGTAATGAAATCCATGATCAGAGTTAATCAAACAAACCAGATTAAAACCAGATATTAAGTGTTACCTGAGTTCAGACTTTTTTTCCTCACTCTGACTCTTCAGTGTCTCTAAGGATGCCAAGAATTTGCCTAACTTTGTTGTGGACAAGCAACTAATAAGATGCAGATGAGAAAGTAGTTTGCTGCTTCAATCACAAAGAGTCCTGCAAAAAGTATACACTCATTCTCAGGAACAGGTCAAACAGCCTGTTCATGCTAGATCCTTTCCAGACTCCCTCTTGCTCCTCCCTTCCTTTCCCTTTGCCTCTTACAGTCCCAGTTGCATGGTTTCAAAGTCCAGACAAGAGGTGGACTGTGTTCCACTCCTACCCATGACTGCATGGCCACCAAGAGAGCTGGGGGAATTGAGTACACTGAGGATTCAAGGCCATGAGAGCAGAAGAAAGCCCAGAGATGAGGTCTTTCAACCAAGACAGAAGCCTCCGTTATCTCACCTAATGTGACTGTGGCTCCCATTTTTTTCTGCCAACCTGCGTTTATTTCAGGGGTATGAATACTAGGGCTGTTGACAAGCAAGGAAGTATTTCTTGACTATGACTTGTGATTAGTTCTGAATTCATGCTAAATTCTCTCTGGAACTTAGGTGTCCTTTAAATCTCATGCATATTGGCTTGAATGGGAAATGGACCATATATGAAGTATATTTACAGGTCTAAAAGGAGAAACATGTTTCTAAAATGAGAAACATGAGCCAGTAATGTCCTTGCTCACTGTCAATAACAGTAAAAATCCAGTGAAGATAGAATGTATTTTCACACTTGATATTCCCATGTTCCCTTTTTTCAGTATTATATTGTCAATAGAAATGCTTTATATGTGAACAAATATTCTTTGAGAAGCATTTGAAAAATGGTTAACAAGATTCTGTCTTAGGTCTTCTTTCAGAGTCTAAAGCAAACATGTATTAACAAAGCCTAGCTTCAGACATGTCCAGGCACCATAAAGACATGTATTAAAGGAACACCACATGATATCTTCTGCTAAACCAAAATCCCAATATATAGGTCAACAGTGTTGGCACCACCCAGCACCTACACGGCAGTAAACCACTGTGCTGTGCTACTGCTAAAATAATTTTCTATTGATTGTTTCTTCTAAGAAAAGGATGTGAAAATAGTAAGACAAATTTAGGCATCAGAAAGCTGAACACAATAGTCTGACAAAAAAAGAGAAGTAATTCACAGTGGAACACCAACAAAGAGAAGGCACAAGGTGCATAATACATCACCAGTCTGGAAATAAACAAGGAGGTTTTCTGCCATGTTTTTCAAGTTTTCAGGCAACCAAAACTAATTGCCAAAAAAACAAAAGTCATAAATCTTCTACGAAGCAAATACAGTAATAGACAGAAATGATGTGCTATCCTATGCTGACTCTACCAGTAACAATCTTGGAGTCCTATTCTGCCCTTGTTTGCATGCTTACTGCTCCTGCTGATTTCTGTGAGTGGTGAGTATATGTACATGAGAATATTTGGTCTGTACTACTCATAAGAGAGGGCATGGTAACAGAATTTCTGAACTGAGACTTAGTATGGCCTATTAATCTGATTCTAAATCCAGTGTGAATAAAGCATTTGAATTGCCAAAGCTTCACCTAGACACATCAACTTTTGCTTTCCCCTCCTTCCCCTCCAGCAAGGATGTGGATATTGTTATATGTGTTAGTTTTGGATGGTCTACAGCATTAAAAAGCTAATTTTTTGTCAGTAAATGGTGCTGGATTTACAGCTCTGGAGGATAAAATGCTTTAAAATGGGTAAATAATTTGACATTTATACAGTGCCCTTCGTCCTGAAGATTTGCTACAACGTGCTTATCAAACTGTACACATTTGGCAGCACTGAAATAGAGCCAATTTGGTGTGCAGCCCAGGGCACAACAAAGCAAGATGACAAGGAAGGTATTTAACTAGGTACACCAGGGAAAATGCAGTCTTCAAACCTTTTTTTGGGGGAGAAATGTAGTGTCCACATTGACCAGAGGGAACTGTGCATTTTAAAGTTTCAACCCCAAAGATGTACCAAAGATGACTACAAAACAGATTTGCATCTTCCCTTTCACAGCCAGAGAGATACAACTGTGTGAATTAAAGCTAACCTTAGGTCTGGACCATTAAGCCCCCTATTTATACTAAGATGGTATGTAAACTGCAGAACAGCCTTTACATGCATTGTTGCTGTCAATCAGCTCACATTTGTTCACCAGTACAAATATCTGCTCTTAAACTGTGTAGGCACAGGACATTCCCGTTCTGTAGCCCACAGTTTCCCAGCTGAGACTGCAAGCAAAAAAAGGTAGAAAATGAGAGTGATTTTTGTGACTCTTGGGCCTAAACTAGCAAAATTCAAATTATGTAATACCGTAATGTCATGCTAATACAAAAGATTAACCTAATTTGACTTACTGTGAACCTGCTGTGATCCCTCCAAAGTTTCCAATTGTTTGTATTTAAACATAAATGTAAAAGTACACACATGCACATATAAATACACACACACTCATGTATGACATGCTTAGTTAAATTTCAAGAAAGTGTGAACATATAGATAACACAGATGTAAGTCATGGACTGACACAGATACAATAAGAACAAATGCATAATCTAAACAGGACCAGGCTACAGACTGTCAGAATGATCCAAGATAAAGATTATAGAAACCAGGAGTGAAATTAGTTGTTTAAAATGTGCAGGACCTACTATTGAAGGATTCCTGCTCCTGGCCAGCTTTCATGCTGGTTCTTTTGTCATCATTTTGGACAACTGAATGAACTTCTTGGTGTTAAACTCATGCTTTCAAAATGCAAACTATAACTGCAGTTGTTTACATTAACATTTATCTGATTTTTTTGCTGAAAAACTGAACTGTAATACCAATAAATTTTAAAGAAGAAGAAAAGAGTTTGGAGCTGATCTAAAGGGACTCAAAGCCATTCTCAGCAATATTCACTTGCAAAAAGAAGTCTCCTAGTCCACATACCTCTGATTCACTTTTGCAATATCCCACCTTTTGTTTCATTCCCTTTGAAATCTCTGTGATAGTTGTATGACAGTTTCTCTATATGGGCTGCATTGAGAAAACACAATTCAGGCTGCTGTGTAAGGCTGCACATTTTTCCCTTCTGTCTTCCCTGCATGACCAATAGACACCTAAGTGTGACCATGAATGCCAGTTTAAGCAAGATGAGTTTTCATTGCCAAATGTACAGAGAGCAAAGATTTGGCCTACTACACACTAATTACAACCTCTACCGAAAGGTATTTGTTGTGAGGAGGAGGTTTTATGTTCCGGACCATTCCCAACAGCTGCAAACAAACCTCTGCGGGTGTCAGTCCTTTAACATTTTGGATAATTATGAGATAAATCATCCAGGGGAAGAGCCTTAGACTCTCAAAGGTTATTTATAGCAATTTGATTAGCCAGTGAGGCTTCAGGGATACTATTTTACCTCCCTCCAATAAACCTCCCAGTCATTCATTAAAATTAATACACATTAAAAAATCCATTTAAATTGCAAGGTTGTATCTGAGGTATTAAGAATGAATCCTATCACATATTTTACAAGTAAAAGATATTAATGTAGCTTTCCGGAGCTCAAGCAAGATAGTAGCTATCTAATATTACCAAGAAAATTCCATTTTTGTTCGCTAACTTGTTTCTGTGTTACAAGATTGAGGAATTTCATAAGTGCCATTACTTGGCAGCTGACTATTTGATGTTCACACCAAATATGCACAGCTTGAAAATTTACTTAGCTACTTGAAAACAGAGAAGTCCATCCATACTCCTCTCAAGAAATATGTTGTCCTAATGCAAAAACACACCCAAACAGGATATCAAGTCTACTCATCACTCATGTAGCTGTTGATGAAACCATCTGTGATCACAACACACTCTAGAAATCTTCTGACGCAGCCTAGTTACAAGTAAAAATCCCTCAAACTGAATTCTGCTTGGAAGCTTCAGCAGGTGCATCCTGCAGAGTGCACCATCAGCAGCCTTTTCAGACTCCCACAGTGAAGAGAGGATTTTCAAGGGAAATGGCACGTCAGCTGTTGACCTCTGAAAAATTTGGTCACCGGTGTCACCATGGGCCATGCTTTTGATAAACTGGAAACAAGAGTTTAACTTTTTCAAGCTCTGTGACCCACAAATGGATACTGAACAGTTTTGAATGCATAATTTCAAATGCCAATGGAGACATTTTTATTTTGGACAGAGCTGAGTCAAGAACAGAAAATGTTTTCATGAATATCTGTTTGAATTTCAAAGTGCACTGAACTTCACTCTATCTTTTTGCTTCTTGCAAAAATTTAAGATTCTCAGCACAACCAGGAAGGATTCTCATAATCTGGGATTTCTTTTTTTTTTTTTTTTAATCCACAGATTGTGTAATTGGGACAGTTGCATCAAGCACTCCAGAAATCATCATGCAACCAAATATATAAATCAAGAGCATGTGATTTCAGCTCTTACTGTTATCTGGTCAATGTATAGATAGTTTGACTAGGGTCTTTGATGTCCAGCTTTGTGGGCTGGATGTAATTTCAGCCCTGATCATGTGAGGGGCTGTCTCCAAGGTCCAACTTCCAATGGTATGGTGAGGACAGCAATTTTGCAGGCACACATGGAGGCAGTTAGGGCACTCGCAATGCTTTTGATCTCTTCTTTCCCTCTGTGACTCGCTAGTTGTTTCAGGTTTTTCTAAAATTTTTATCTTCAGTACCCTAATTGTTGGAATTTATATAGGATACTGGAAAACACTTTGTGGCCAGTTTTGTATGAGGCAGGTGTTTTGAGGACAATCATGATCTGTGTAGCTGCTTGATGCCTATCTGCTGTTCTAGAGTAGTGAACTTATAGATTTACTCAGTCTCCTACAGCTTTCTGTTCTTACCAATTTACATATTAATGTTAATATTGTTGTTCAAATGTACTCTTAAATGTTATCATTTCTTCAAAGAACAACCTTAGCCTATGAAATACTCTTCTACTCTAGTGATATTGGTTTGATTAGTAGATTGGTTTGATTAGTAGGTTTAAAAGGAGAGGAAAAAAGTATTTTTGGAAATCATTGTGCTTGTTCAAACACCCAGTTTGTATCAAACAAAACTTGACTTCTTAGAAATCTCTGCTGACAGAAGGAAAAGTGTCTGCAAAACTTCAACCCTGGACATAAGGAGAGCAGACTTCAGGAAGTTCAGAAAACTACTGAGTAAGGTCTGCTTTTGAAGATCCTGGGATCCATCAGTGCTGGTCACTTTTTAAGAACCACTTCCTAAAGGCACGGGAACAAGCAATTTCTAAATGTTGGAAGTCCAGCAGATGAGGCAGAAGGTCAGTTTGGCTGACCAGGAATCTTATTTCAGAGGTCAGTCAAAAAAGGAAGGTGTATGCTCAGTGGAAACAGGGTCATGAGACATGGGAGGAATACAGAGATGTTGCTTGCTGTTGTAGGGAGAAAATTTGTGTGGCCAAAGCTCAATTGGAGCTGAAGCTGGCCAGAATTGAGGGGGACAATACAGGGAGTTTCTTTAAATACATTAATGTCAAAAGGCAGTACAGAAATGATACTGACACATTACAGGATGAGGCTTGTCACCTCACAAACCAGGACATAGCCAAGTCAAAAATGTTTAATGCTTTCTTTGCCTCTGTCTTCAACACTGATGATGGACCAAGAGGGTACCAGTGCCCTGAGCTGGAGGACCATGGGTGTGAGAATGATACACTCCCAGTTAACCCTGATATTGTGAGAAATCTGCTGCTCCAGCTGGAGCCCTATATATTTATGGGGCCTGATGGGATTCATCCAAGAATACTTAAAGAGCTGGCTAATGTCACTGCGAGGCTTCTCAATGATTTTTTAACAGTCTTGGGAACCTGGAGAGGTCCCAGCTGACTGGAAGCTGGTTAACATTCAGACAATACAAAATTAGGAGGAATGTTAGACTTCCTCGAAGGCAGAGAGGTCTGGCAAAGAGAATTTGTCAAATTAGAGGGATGGAAAATCACCAATCATATGAATTTTAACAAGGACAAGTGCCAGATTCTGCAACTGGGAGGGGACAACCCTGGATGTATGTACAGACTGGGGAATGGGAGCCTGGAAAGTAGTGCTGTGGAAAGGGACCTGGGGGTCCTCATCGATGGCAAGCTGAATAAGTCAACGGTATCCCCTGGCAGCCAGAAGGGCCAACTGTGTCCTGGGGTGTATCAGGCACAGTATCACCAGCTGGTCAAGAGAGGTGATAGTCCTGCTCTACTCTGCACTGGTGCAGCCTCTCCTTGAATATTGTGCACTTTTGTGCACCATAAGAAAGATATTAAGCTATTAGAGAACATCCAAAGGAGGGCAACAAAGATGATGAAGGGTCTTTGAGGGGAAGCCATGCAAAGAGCAGCTGAAGTCATTTGGTCTGTTCAGCCTGGAATAGAGGAGGGGAGACCTCATAGCTGTTTACAACTTCTTTGTGAGGGGAAGTGGAGGGACGGGGGCTGAACCCTTCTCTCTGGCAACCAGTGACAGGACCTGAGGGAATGGCATGAAGTTGTGCCAGGAGAGATTTAGGTTAGCTATTAGAAAACGGTTCTTCACTCACAGGGTGGCTGGACACTGGAACAGCTCCCCAGAGAACTGGTCACAGCACCATCTCTGACAGAGTTCAAGAAGTGTTTGGTCAACACTTTCAGGTACATGGTGTGGTTCCTGGGGTGATCCTGAGCAGGGCCAAGAGTTGGACTTAATGATCCTTGTTGGTCCCTTCCAGCTCTGAATAGTCTGTGATTCTGTGAAATTGAACGCTTTATTTAGTTTAGGAACAGATTTTTGTGAATTATGTTGATCATTTTTTAAAAGGGCATTTTGAAATTAAATGTCTTGAGCTGAAAAGTTGAAACTTTTCCTTCATTAAATATAAGCTATTCACTATCTTAATTAATTCTTTTGAAATAAAAATTCATTACAAATTTTTAAATAGTTTCAGTCAGGTTGTGTTTATTCTTCACTAGAAACAAAGTTTTCAGTAGGGGCAAAATGCTCCAGTACTGCACTCCCTTCAAATTTTCACATCTGATAACTGCAACACCACCTAATAGCTTTCATGAAACCTATTTCAAGCAATTAGCTCTCTAGCTACTCTGTCAGTCAGCCTGTCAGTACCAGAGTTTATGACACCAGCAGAGGTGGCAATAAGCAAAATTTACAAAGATGTACTTTGATCTTCTTCATTGTTATTAAAAAATGTAAATGTCCAATTTGCACAAAGAATATAAGCAGCAATAGATGATAATTAGATTTTGCCTCAAACTGTTCACCTTTTATTCAAATGTAATGACAACTAATTTGGCATCAAGGCAGCATAAACACATTCCTTTTTGGAGAGCACCATATGGATTTTGTATTCTCAGAAGACAAGGCAATGGCTAGAAGTATATCTCCAAGGTCACATGCACTTCCATAAACATTACATTGTAGTGTTTCAAGGGAATGAACACAAGAGCCCAGATAATTAAATAAAACAAATGAATCCATAAATGAAACATTAAGTGCATACAAATAGATCAACTGTCAGATGTCAAGTAATTTTCATCAACAACCTGATCAGTTTCAAAAATCAAATCAATTTGAAACTGAGATTTTAAAATGGGAATCCAGAAGGCTAAAACAAGAATTTTCTCTGCACTCTTGATTTGCTTTTGCCTTATAGCAAGAAAAGCATTTAGCACCTTTAGAAACTACCCCATATTAGATTATGCACCATCAAAACAGCTCTCCAGGTGGCAGAAACCATCCCCCACATCCTTTTCACCAAAATACAGGCACCAGCTTGGAAAAGGATAGAGAATATCTGGAGTCACTTATTTTCTTATGCTGTCCAGCTCTTCCCAGAACCTCAATTTTGGTAAAAATTGCAACAGGCAATGTCTTCTACACAAGTACTACAACATTCACAGGTGAATTCAAGTATCACAAGGGATAAATTATTTAATCAGAAAAGCAGAAGTAACAGAAAAGACAATGAGCATAAGATCCATTTATGACTGATAGAGTTTCTGTGATGAATTCAAAATCTAAAAAAAATAAAAGATGATAAAATAAGGTGGATTAGTGAAGTATAACTGATCAATGTAATGTGGGCACAAAAACTGGAGATGAAACTCTACTCTAGCTTGGGTGATGGAAACATTAAAGGCAGTCTACAAGGCACTGGCTGAACTCAACTATGAATACTGCTTACAGCCCTGGTCAGTCATGCTCTAACTGAAAGTGATTCCTACTTTTGTTATATATATAATAAATGTAGATAGATAGAGAGAGAGAGAGAGAGAGAGAGAGAGAGAGAGATCAAGTACTATGTTTGCAAGCACTCATCCAATGGTTTTCACAAAATTGTATTTCGCTAACATTTTTGGCAGTAATACTGATTTTTTTCTACCCATTCTACTTCTTCCCATGAATTGTCTCAACATATTGTGGTCCTGTAATTTTCAGGCACTATATCATCCTCTGTATACAAGAACAAAAGAGAATGACCTATCAAGAAAGCCTGTTCTAAAGAAAATTTGTGGACAGAACCTGATACCAGACAAATTAGGTACATCCAAATTACAGGTGCGGAGAAGCGTAAAAAAAACTTCCTGTATTAGAACATCACTCAACATTCATATACAGTTCGAGTGCTTTGTCACACATAGAATCAGGCAGACAAGGAAGCATCTACTTGCACACCTATTTAAGAATGCTTTCCATTACTAGCTCAGGAAATACACCTCCCACAACTTAAACCTTTGCTTTAAGTTAGACAAGGGATTTCTAGCCTTTAAAGCTCTGAAGAACTTACACTATGATACAGAGAAGAACATTAAGAATACTTCCACCAGGATATCTAGTGTCTTAAGTCAAAGGAGCACAACTTCCCATAGAAACTTTTCTGGTATTTAAAGGTCAAGAAAAGCAAACCCTGGTTTTCTGCAAGTTACTTATTGAATCAATTTTAAAAAAAAAAAAGTACCGAAAACCCAATGATTCCCATCAGGGCATCTGTGAAACTCAAATAATCATCCCCTGGGCAGGTATAGCACCTCAAGTAAAGACAAAGAGTGTTATACCCATGGATAAAGATTTATTAACAGAGACATTATCCCTGCTTCTTTCAACTGTTGCTGTTTTCAACCTGTTATTATACTTACTAATGGCTCTGGGAAGATGATCAACAGTATCAACCTGCACAGTTGTCAGTGCAAGTGTCTCTTCCTGTCAGAGAAAACTCCTTGGTGTGAATACTCTCAACTGTGACTCCTCAAGGCACAGACTGGACTCCTCCAATGAAACAAATCATCTTATGATGCTGCATGCTGCCAAACATAGGAACCAGGATCAAATAATATCATGGGCAGCATTATGCTGCATTGTTCAAGAAAAATATTGCAAAGGTCTGTGTAGGAAAAAAAAAATAAAAGCAGCTCCACTAAAAAACCCATAAAAGATCACATCAAGAATAAATTCTAAACAACCCACAGAGCAAAACAAAACAAAATATCTGATAGGAAAGACACATGAATAAAACATAATACATGTAGAGTAATTGGAACCAGCATTTACTGTCTTAAGGAAGGTTACTCTCTGTTGAGGAGAAAGTCATCAAACTTCTAATGTGTACATAGGAGAAGTATAACTCCCTTTAAAATTTACATTCAGGAAAAGTATATGTGACTGAAAAGAACCCTGAACACCTTGGTACAGCTACCTTATTCAGAATTATACTGATATTTCCAGGGGTAGCTAATGACATTAAAGTATTTAAGAACTCTAATCCTGTGAGATTTGAATAGCTAAAATGCATTCATTAAACAAAGCACTGATGGTGGACAGACACCTTGGGGAAAAATAAACCTGACACAAATGAACTTTCTCCCTAGATAAAATATGTCTATGCCTGCAAGATTCTGCCTCTGCCCAATGCTACTTTCAAAATGTGAATTCTGCCCCAAGAAAGGTGGAAAAGACACCATAAACACACATACTTTAAAAATTTAATCCAAAAAAATATATGAAGACAGTTGCATACTCAAATCTTTGGTAATATGTACTGCTTTTTTTGGAAAACTGTGTCATGCCATAGATGGGAGTGATCATAGATAAGATGTTTATATGCTCAAGTTGCCATTCATAGATATACTGATCTAAATATTGCATGTGCCAAAGAGAACCAACCCCTTATCTACATATATCTGTAGATACAATCTGGTTTAGTGTACCAAGAACAAATCTGTCCTTCATCTTGTGTTGACATTTCACTGACTGGATTTTTATGGTAAAATACAGAAAACGTGGAATACAGTATATTACAGCTAAACCATGTAAAACTGGGAATTGGCCTGCCAGAAAAGTAAGAAAATTTCCATTCTGTAGGCAATCATAATATTTTCTAAAGACAAAATTTAATCGGAGCTTAATCTATCTGACAGGGCTGGCAAAAATACAAAGAAAGTGGTGGTGCAGAAGGGATACATGCTGCATGGGGTTCATTTGCATAACCCACTCAGAGCACTAGAAACACTGTTCACTTGCTCCGTGATAGAAATGCATTGCAATGCACCTGTATTTGAGTCATGTGGTATGAATTTAACTGCACCTTGAAATGCCTTCTGGTGAGGTGGAACCAAGGCTGAGGTAATATGTGAGGGCAGAGTACCTTCCACATGCTATGTGGACACAGGATGCCTTCCTCAGGAAAAAACCAGGTCATCTTGAGGGTCTTCTAGCAGTGTACTCAACACATGTGCATGAATTTCTGTTAGGAAACATGTGCAATGGGGATGGTCATCTACAATGGCTGTACAAAAATTTACATCTGTTGGATACAGATTCATCTTATCTACCTAAATCTAGCAACTAGCATCACATTCATTGGCAGAAATCAAAAAATACAGATATATATACTCCTGTAACAGTATCAGAATATGACAAATCAACACGTTGTCCTTCTTTTTTTCATGCTGCAAAAGTCAGTACTAGAGATACAACATATAGACATCGGCATGATGGGATACAGGATGTGCAGAGCTCCATCAGCCAGCAAGAGACACATTGCATAATTTATGACAATCATTTTCTAAAGTTAAACATTACTTTGGTTAACTATTATTTTGATCACTAACCATAACTGCACTGAGATTTGGTGCTGTGATAAATCAGATCTTGTGACAATGGTTTAATTATCACTAATCTTTCTGAGTGACAGGTGATCAATTTCATTAACTCCTCTTCATTTGCACTTGTACTCTTCTTCATCCAGGCATCCTTGAATGATTGTCTTTCTCATCTAATCACAAATCCCAATTTACTGACTTGATTTCTAGTTGATACGATTTTCTGTCACACAATTCTCTTTATGAAACTGATCCAGCCAGTAGACTTTTTCAATGGCCATACAACTCTAAACAATTCTCTGTAAGACCTAGCTTCAAGTGAAGAGCAGGTGGAACTATCACTATTGGAAAAGAAGGTTTTAAAATATATTTAGAACTTGTCAACATAGGTAGATTCCAGTATCTTACAGTTTGCACTTGCAATGATGTAGCAAAAAACCAATCTGTTTAATTAAGGACATGGACAGGATAGTGATTTTTTCAAGGTCACTAAAGATGTTTATGAAAACAGACAGAAACAGTAATTCGCATGAATAAAACAGTTCTGTACCCTTAGAGAGAGATTTTCCTCTACTGTGAAACCTTTGACATCTGATTACATTTGCTTTTCATTTCCTACTCAGCTGTAAACTCTACAGGACTTTCCCATGCTAATCCACCCAAATCTGGACACTACCACCCTTTGCAAGGAAAAGCCTTTAAAAAACAAAACCAACAACAGGATCAAGATCAGCATAAATCTAGATTTACATAACTCTTTTGCTCCTACACTTGAAAAGCATATTTTTCTCAGGAGATTTTTCTTTACTGTGTTAAAGGTAGAAAACATAACAAGGATTGAAGATACCAGCCATCACCATGAGAAGGCAACCTGTAGACACTGAACTGTAACATTAGATCTGGGATGTGACAGCAGATGAAGATAACTACAGTCTGATTTGCTTGATTGCTTAGTGATTTCCTCCTTGGAGTGAAAGCATCTGGTGTTTTTTAGCTGGGTTATATGCTGTCCTGCATGGAAGAGATATAACAAAACCAGAATTTATTCTTAGCTTTAGTGTCCATGACTGTAACATAGTGTGGCTCTGACAGATGAAACTATTGCCTTGCATCCTAATGGGTTACCTCTGGTCAAATACTGATGTTTGTGTGTAAATGAAGTAAGTTATATTAACAAAAAGGACCCTGTGAAGCTAATGTCATCACTTTTCTGCTGGAAAGCTGACCTGAAAGATCACAAACTTCAGCATCCTTCTGACAGAGTAGCTACACTGATGTAACCAGACAGCTAGTGTCAGAAAAGGGAAAAGATCACATCAACACATTAAATTTTTCATAACTTTACTCAAGTCTCCCACAGGAATCAATATCTTGGGGGCAAAGGGGAGGGCTGGGGGTTTTTTTAAATGAATTTCTCTGTTCAGTATTTTGCCCACTTCTTTTCATTTAGGTCCTCTTTGAGTAGAATGCAAATAATGTAACATTCAAGTTAGGCATGGTAGTGGTTTTCAATAGAGAGTAGCTGAGATGATTTTAAACGAGACAAAACTCAGCAAGAATGGTAAGTGCTAGATGCTTATTTGCCAATGTACCTTCCATGGCACAATTAATTTGGCCTTTTTTTAAGTTTGAATTTGTTTTTGGGGGTTTCTTTTTGCCAGCTGTCTAATGCCATACATCTTTAGAAAGTTTAATTCCTGCTAAAATACATATACCATTTCCCAGCTTCAAGTGTCTCTGAATTGCTACAAGAAGACATAGTTTCAAAAGGTGACAAAAAGCCTTTGCTAACAGAACTATAGCTATCTTTCCTTTGTGGTATTATTCAGCTGTCTCAATGGTTTGCAGTTGGAGAAAGCTAAAGAGAGCTCTATGACCCTGTGCATGTCGGCAGGTTTGGACCAGGACGCGTTGCTGCTATTAGAGCTCAGTGTGTGGGAGGTGAAGTTTTCTGTATGCAAGTAAAATGTATGGTTCTTTCTGGCTTTCCTTACTGAAGCCTGCATTGAAGCTACATTTCCCCAATTTTAAGTCAATTGCCATTCAGCAAATGCAACCTTACAAGTTTTGCAGCATGTGGGAGTCAGCATGTGTACCTTATCTTGTCTTTCTATCACATACAAGAATATTTTTAGCCTTCAGCACCTAATTAAAAAAGGTGAGGCTGACATCCTCTTCCACGCCTGTGCTAGTGACACGAAGCATTGCAAATGACTCTCTGCTGGGCAGAGGGAAGGTGAGCTTTGTCCAGCTTTGTGCTTCAATTACAGTCCCATGCTGGCAGCCAATTTATTCCAGTTGCCAAAGCCCTTGTTTTCCTACATCCAGTCCCTGGTTACAGAGACCATAAGCTCTGCTGATCTATGGCAATGAGCAGCATGAAGGAGAATCCAGCCTACTCTGGAATGAAAGAGGAATTAATGGTTACACCCTAGAGGGATGGAAGGGGACTTTAATTACCACCCTGATCCCCATGGAGTTTAAGAGATGGTTTGAACTCTAACACTGCTGCATAATTCTGACATTCAGCCACCTCAAAATTTTGAGATTAACCAACACTGCTTTTGTTCCATAAATAAGAAGCATAGGTTTACATTAGTTTCCACTCCCAATTGCACAACTTGAGAGCTTTTGTTTGATAATTTCTGTAAACTGTACTCTGTGGCTTGACTTATCTTTGCCTCTATATTTGTCTTTTTTTTTTTATCTCTCACTTTCTTAATATGCCCAAAAATTTTAACTAATGGAAATAATAGATTCATAACAATTATCCTTATTACAATATTTTGGAAATTATTTGAAATGTTTTAGATCTAAACTTAGGTATAGAAAATTGTACTACATTGACTTTAAAAACGGGATTAGATTTGCATTGTTAACAGCAGCACATGAATAACATGCTAAAAAAAAGTAGATTTTACTAGCACAGTATATTGTAATTTGAAAGTGTTTTCTACAGAACTGCTTTAAAGGAGTTACTCATAAGCACCATGTTGCTACACAACCCAAAGTATATAATTTGCTTCCCTTAGAAAAAGTGCCCTTGTTCTTCTAGGTCAAGGAGGTATAATGCCAATTAAAGTACTAAGAGAAGGCAAAATAGTCTAATAGATAGCTGCATTTATCTTTAAAAGCCAAGAAGAAAATAATACCTTAAAAGAAACACAGAATTGAGTGGTTAAAAAAAAAAAAAAGACCTAAGCAAAAGAAGAAAGATATTCCAACTGACTTTTTTTTTTTTACATTTATGCCTAAGACACTTCAATATTACTGGGAATTATATGCAAGTGTGTTTAAAAAAGGCAACCCGAAAAAAACAATCCAAAAATGAAGAAATACTATAAGCATGTTTTAAAAAAGATAGAAGCAAACAGGAAATGGAAAAGACGAGTTGTGGCAAGAAAAGAAAGCCTCTTTTTACAAGTAAGAGAGTTAAGTCATTCATTAACAACTAAATGTTAAAAGGGAACTGGAGTGATGTGACAGCCAGAGTGATACTCAGGGAGCATAGTGAAAGGAACAATTAGATTTCTGCTGCTAATAATAAAAATACAGGTAAGCGTAAAAGAGTCTACAGGGAAGGATGTGATGCTGTAAGACTCCCCCTGAAGCCTTTCTGTCAAACAGCTGCCTTACTAAGAGAGCTCAAATATAGGAGAGGAGCCTGATTCCTAAAAGCACATCCATTCATAAAAATAAACTGTCCTTTCCCCCTATAAGTCAGTATTTTACACTACAAGTCAGATTCACCATAAAAGAGAGAATACTGAAGAAAAATAGCAGATTGATCTTAAATTCAGGTCTTCCAGAAAGGCATCTCTTCTCACCCAGACTTCTCTGCCCAGAGAAAGCAACAGGGACCTCTACGGGGAAATTTATTCAATCCAGAAAAACTCAATGTCTAAAACTTATGAGTTGAATTGCCCTCTGGAAGCTCTGGTCCTCTTGACAATAAGTTTCTGCCTAGAGGACTAGGTTGGAGTATTCGGTAAAAGTCAGATGAGTGAATCCTGTCTGGGAGGTTCTCAGAGAAGACCCAATGCAATTACTGTGCTCCATATAGGACTGTGTGCTAAATTACCTTAAAGGAACCAAGGACCAGCACTTGAATATTAACAAAACATAAGCAAGTATCAAAAATAAAAAGCATTTCTTTTCATGTTAGCAGAAAAGGTGATGTAATGCAGAGAGCAGTAATAGAGCAGGAAATATGAACAAAAAACCTAATCCTTTTATTGGCATTGGAAGATCAGTGCTGATCACTTCCATTGTATAAGACTTTTCTCATAAAACCTTCTTGAAACTTGTATGGAAAATCATTGTCTCTCAAATTAACAAACAAGTCCTTTAGCCACTCTAAAGACGATGAAATTATTGCTTTCTTAAAATAGGATCCCACTGGACTAGTTTTTCTGATTATTTTTCTCTTTATTATACTTGGAAGATGTATTTAAGCTGATATAAGTAAATTGTGTTAAGCTAACAGTAAAAGAATATTCAAGTAGACATCATATCAGACGACAGCACAATCTGGCCAGCAGTAGCAATGATTTTTCAAAAAAACTAATTCATTATTTTTGTATGCATCTATGGTTTTGCTCAGGGTTTGCACTGAACAGTCTGAACTGGTAGTTGCAGAGATAGCACCCGCTTGATCCTCACAAAGTGCTGGGTCAAATGTGACAGAGACAGGATGACTCCCAGCAAATGTCCCACAAGCACTACAGCTTCCCAAGGTGAGAAAGGAGCACTTTGCTTCCCAGAGTGAAAGGGGTATAGGAAGAATGCAGTGGCCACATGTGGGACTGCCCATCTTCAGCATCCCCCTGAGAACGGCCTGGCCAGGAGCTGCCAAAACAAGTGTTCAGTGAGTACCTGTCCCCAGTCTCTCTAGTTTCCTCCTTGCAGTTGGTATCACCTTCAGCAGAAAGGTGCAATGGATTGTTAAGGAGTACTACAGCACAAATTCAATATGAGTAACAATGAAGTTATTCCTCCTCAGTAAACCATTTTGGACAGTGAGAATTCAGCCATGGGCATCCCTAGTGCTAATCTCATTGACAAGATATAATGGGCACTAAACAAAGGAAAAACCTGGCCTCCTTCCCTAAAGAAAAAACCCACACCAAACCTTCAAAGCTGCTGTAGCGGCCTCATTTTGCAGTCATTAGAGCAAAAAGGAACATAACTCTGCTTAGTTCACTGGAAGGAAAAAATCAAACCATGAGTTTTTTCCAAACACTTCTTTTAAGTACTGAAAAGGAGAGAAATTTTTATAGTTTAAATGTGGTGTGCATGGTTATCATTGAAAGGATTATAAAAATAACTTGCAGTTCCCATTAGTTCATTTGTTTGATCTGAAAGCATTTATAGGAACTATATCTAAGTTGAATTTGCAGTGCACTACTAGAACCCTAAGTAGTCAGAACACCCACAAGGACATAATTGCTTTCTTCAGCTTTTCCAGATCCTTTTATTTAAAAAGAAATTCTGATTTTTTTTATTTTTTTTTTATTTTTTTTACAAATTGACAGTTTGAATTGTTCCTAAATGGCTTTCTCTACTACTATAGAATGGGAGAACCATGTATTTAGCTCCTTTCAATTTGATTTGTGACTACAATTTGAAACATTTATCTGCTTTCAATTTATAGTCCCAGAGAACATCTCCCACTCAATCTTGACTATTTGCATTCAGGGTATATTAAGGTAAGCAAAATTCATGTAACTCTTCTTTATAATACAAATTATGATACAACCTGAGCATAATAGATATCATAGTGTATATAGATTTTTTGTAAAAAAAGTTTAGGACTTTTCAGGGAATCTCTGCGTTTTTTTCTATTTATGCGATTCTAGACTACTTTTCTGTGTTTGTCTTTTAATTAGAGAAGTCATATTCACCTTTATATGATGTATAGAAAATAAGAGATGTGTAAAAACAAAAATGGTTTTATTCAGAGCTTTATC
Source organism: Acanthisitta chloris (assembly GCF_000695815.1). Lineage (NCBI taxonomy): Eukaryota > Metazoa > Chordata > Aves > Passeriformes > Acanthisittidae > Acanthisitta > Acanthisitta chloris. The sequence continues at coordinate 81,255 of NW_008656282.1, read as the reverse complement.
TTTCACTAGAAGTGCCTGCTTCACTGCTGTTTGGAGAATACTGATACACATTGTACCTCTATTGCTGTCAATCTGCTTATTTAAATATTTATTTATGGGAACTGTACTCTTTCACAATAATCAGATATAAGACATATTAAATCCATGAATATTCATAAGTTTATTAACCCCACTATAAATAGCAATCTAGCAATCTACCTTCATGAAGGAAAGGAGATCTTAAATATAGATGATACAGAAAAATATATGCATGCCTCATTACTTATTTGGATTTGCATCTACACCCATTTAGGACAACCCACATAAATACTAACTTACAAATCTATTATCATTAAAGAAAAAAAGAATCAGTCAGCCTGAGCTCTTAACCAGTCCAACAGGCCATGTTATAAAGAGAAGAACATCTACAGAATGCTGTTGAAAATTTTACTCCTTTACTTAAACAAGTTAATTTTTTTTAGGATTTTACTAACACTAAGAAAACTACAAAAAGCCTTACACATATTTCTCAGAGACTACTACAAATTAAAGCAGTGTCAGGAGATGCAGGTTTGATTTCAATGAATTTCACCCTGCTCATCCACGTGAAGTCTCACCACTAGGGCAGTTTTGAGTCTGATTTGCTCTACTGGTTTGCCTGTGACCTCTTTAACCTCAAACTTTACCGAAACCAAGCAAAACAAATTAAGCATTACCAGTTCTCTGAAGCATTCCAGTTATAAGAAAATTATTGTTTATTTCCTCACTACATTTGTGTCTGTAAAATAATGGCTTAGAAATGGTAATTGCTCTGCTATTAGATATTATTAATTCGGTGATTTTTCCTTGATTCTATTCATTATGGATTTGAGCAGCATCTGAGGCCGGGGGCAGAGAAAAATTTAAATCTCCTGTAGGAGAGTTATCTCAAGCAATAGAAGTCCTTGAAACATATTTTTCATTTGTTGCTGTAATAGGCAATCATACTCTACAAAATACCTGTTTTGCTTATCATCTGCTAAAACACAACATCAGTCTTAAAAATCAGGCAAAAATATACTGAAAGGTATAAAAACCAGAAATCCCTTTGGTATGCTATACCACAGAAATGTTATAACTTTCTTTTCATGGATTTTTATGCATCTTTAGTGAACGCATGCAGAATACACTCTGATATTAGCTCAAAGCTCCACCTCCTTCCAAAAATTCTTCTACTGATTAGAAGAAACCTCAGCAAGTTCTTTGTCACATTCAGTGCCTGTGGTGCAACATAGTGATGCACAGATTTTATTAACTCTGAGCCTGCAGGTCGTGCATTAAGCTCAGAATCTGATCTCCAAGGAATTTAGGTGTTCGCTCTGTATAATTGCCATTAATATTAGTGAAAATAATCACACGTGTTTTGTAAACCTCAAAGCAAGAGGTAGACCACGTCTGTGTTTCTATGAAAATGGTAACAGGAATTTTATAGAAAAGTGTCTGCGGAATCGGTGATTTTCCTAAGAGTACGCTGCAAATAACTAATAATGATTTTTATTTCTAGAAAACAGGAACAATGGTTTTGAAAATGCATACACAATTCAATACTGTACACTGTCCTTAACTCTATAAAGTACCTTTTAAAAAATGTGTTCTAGTTCCTTCTGCAAAAGTACTTAATGTCAGCCCCTGAAATGTCATAGCAACAATGAAGCAAAGACCATTTTAGGACATGGTGGTCTTGGGAAACATTCTGCAGAACTTATCCAATATTTCAGTTAGATGAAGGACAAACTCAGGATGTCACCAGAAGAAAAACTGAGAACCTGAATTTAAGTTGGATTATGTTAAACATTGCAAAACGCCTTTTAAGAGATGCAAATTTGATAAAAATTTATGCCACATGCCTTTTTAATTGACTTGTGATAGATTCAGCTAAAGTATTTCAGATCTTACCCTCTCACAATCTACAGTGAATTAGTTTTGTGGTTGTTAATAAATTGAATTCCAAAAGTGTAACTGCAGTAAAAGACTAAGAATTCAGTTTCAATGAAAAGTGAGTGTGGAACAGGTTTTTTGTAGGTAGCATATTTACTGTAGCAGGCCATAATATTTGTTGGCTCAACTAGAAGAATAAAAGGGTTTTGATTATGATAGGAGGCAAAAAGAGATACTTAGTTTTAATTTGATTTTCTTGTTAGCGCTTTTCTTTAATATGTAGTAATTATATGGCAAATCTTAACCACCTTCTGAGTAAAATTTCTCTGAATGAGGGAGAAAAACAAACTTTACACCAATAATTTCATCAGGTAAAGGTATTTCAGCTGCCTCAGATAGGGCTAAACCTCAAAGGCACTTCCATGCAAGTGACCATAAGCAAGGGGCATAGCTACAAGGCTGCAAGATTTGTTCCCCCTCACTCACACTGTCACTAATGAGACTGTGGGAGGTGATAATTAAATGGGAACAACAAAAAAAACAGAAAAAAAGGGAAACAATCTAGAGGTTTAATTGTCCAATGCCTTTACTTATAATATGGAAGTGTGAACAACCTAGGCATATTTTGCATCACCTGTAAGACAGTGGCTCATACTCTTTCATTATTTATTCTGATTTTGTACCTAGCCTACTTGGGAGTCTCTTGGGTAATGACTTCACTGGGTCTAAGATGCTATCTGGAGAGGTCAGAATTATATCTGAGTTACGCTGAGGCAAAGAAAAGAGATCTTTCTTCTAGTCCTGCTCCAGTGCATGTTGATATTTATTACTGTTCAAACAGACAAGGAGAAGGTACCAGCAAGATAATCTGGAGAAACACATTCAAGAAATACTACTACAGGACCGGGAGCTTCAGAATAATTGCACAAGTGCAATTTTATTTTTTTTTCCTTAGAGTTACTAGTCATTTGGGTAAAGCAAATTATGAAACAAATTCTTGTAAGACTGAAAAGCTATTTTATACTTCTTCAAAACTTGACATATGTTTGTACAAGCTAGAGAAATTAAGTTTAAAGAAAAATGATAAACACTTTGGCAAAAATGTATGGCATATTTTTTAGTCTCTGAACCACACTCCAGAATGACAGAACAAACATATGCAGGAAAAAGGGTTTGTGTGCCAGAAATCTTGTCTGACTCCCTCCTCCAACTGTATCAATTGCCCTAATAAAATATAGATTCCTTACAGGCGTTTCCCCACTTACATCATTAAACAATCACAGCTACTCACTCCATAAAAAACATTAACACATACACAATACACATTTTCCTTTTAAATGCTTGTCAGATGTTGAACTGTTGCATTGCCCATTAACAGTAAGATTTCTTAGAAAGAAAATACTTATTTTTTTTACTTCCTAAGATAAGATATAAAAAGAAAATACCTCCCGACCACAAACTTTTTAGGAGTATATCTGAATGAAATCTTATAGCTTGGTGTGAATTCTATGGTTTTAACTAGCTTCCTATGTTTGAAAACTTCTTCTTTTCTTTTTGGTTTCAGCTCTGACAAAATGACTGCTTTATATTTGTTAGCAGTCTCAGTGTTTATGACTTATCATACTGCTAGATGTCCACCCATAATTTACTAACAGTGCAAGTTAAGGATTATGTAACTTCAGGAATCATCTAGATTGTCCACAAAAATATGTAATAAAAACATCACACACAATTGCACACGGTTGCCTCAAAGCAAAATGCAGATTAATTCTGTCATCAGGCTATGTCCTGCTATGTTAGCATTAGTACAGAGATAGGAGTGGGAATTTTGACTGTGCAAGGAAAGGGGGACTGTGCATACACTAAGGAAATACCATTCTGTTGCACCAGCAACTGGGAAATGAAGTGATTGCATCTGTATCAATCAAGCAGTGTCATAGAAATGAAATCATGGCAATGGGACTGTTATCACAGGATCAATTCTGCCTGTTTTGAAATGTCTTCTGATTCACCTTGTGGCCTCAGCATTTATGTGGCAGCAAAAAGCCATTATCTGTTCTATTTCAGTGACATTTACTCTTTCTCCTCATCTGCTCAGACATCCATTCTTTGATGGTTCCAGTATATCATGCTTTTCATACTTTGGCAGTTATGTATGCTACCATTTTTGGCCACTTGGATGCTTTAGGTGAGAGAGGCTTTTTCTCCCTTTTCTCAAAACTTCATTACAGCCGAAATTCTGTTGTTGTAATTACATGATTGCATTTCCTTTATCCAATTGGAGGCTCCATGAAATCATATTAGTGTACTGCCATCTCTGGATCAGGAGCAAAAGCTTTCTTGGCACTAAAACACTGAAATTTCCCCAAAATAAACAATGAACTTTAAAAAAGGAACTTAAATAAGTGACAAAAGCAGTATTCTAGTTGTAAAAGTAGTTGCTGAAAGGTAAAATGATCTCATTCAGAACTGCCAGGTCCTCACAGATTTTACTGCATCTCTGTAACTTCACTAGGATCATAGGCTTGTGCTATGAAAAAACCCAAAACAGAAGTACAACTATCCCAGGCAAGGAGCAACTCTACACAGAAATCAGGAAGTGTTCGTGCATTACTTATGAAGAATGTAGGACATCTGAGAAAAATTGTTTCGGCCAGCTGAAAATTAGCATTTTACTGTAATCTTCAAGGATAATGTAAAGATTAAGTTTAGGTTTGGAGTTCCTTAGAAGTTTTTTTTTTCTTGTTGAAACAAAAGGAGCATGCATTTTTTATTGAAGCTTGTCAAAGTACAGAGGTACTTTTTTCCAACCTGATCTCTGAAGCCCTGAGAAATTAGCTATGGATCTATAGATATTATTACAGATACTACTCTTTAAATATACATCAATATTAAAGCATTGATATCTTCCAAAGAGTTAACTTGAAAGACAACACAACTCTCAAATATTCAAAATAGTAATTTAACTGTAGCAAAATGACTGGTTTAGTAGTATAACTACCAGTAGTAACACACATTTTAATTTCTGCAATTACAGGTGATTTATAGTGAATGTAGGTATTTCGTAGACGGTACAATTCTTTTCTGACACTGGTAAATTGGTTCTATAACTTTTATTATTTAAATTCAAAAGGCTAATCCTTCGGAGGAAAAAAAGACATAGCAAAAAAGGTTGCAATTAACTCAGTGGAAGTCTAAAACACTAGGTACAGAAGGGAGACAAACAGCTTTCAGTTTTTCAGTGTTTTTCTTTGCAAAAACAGGCCTTCAATCAGCACAAAAACCTGCCCCCTCATAGAGGATGACAGCAGCAGCATAGTTGCTGCTCCAGGGAAAGAACTGAGCAAGGCAGGCTGTCAGATGCTGTTACAGTCATTTCAACTGCCAGACACCTCAAAGGTAAACCTGTTACCAGAAAATGAAGAGTCCTCCATTGATACAATGTTTATAATTTCAAATTCAACTCACTAATTATACTAATCAGACAGTTGCCATACCAATAAAACATGACTGAGACTAAGATGTGCAGCACAGAATATGTATGCTAGAATTGGAGTTATCAGCACAGAGACTTGGTTTTCCTGCCTCCTGTATACCTTACATATAGACACTGCTAGTGCTATCCCACTATGATGCAGGAGAATTCCAAATCAGCACAACTCAGAGGATGAATTATGAAATGATACCATATCTCATCTGTAGCTTGTATAGATTAAGGCAAAAAGCACCATGCTTATTTTATTTTTTAAGAAATACATCAATTTTCTTTTTCAGTTGTGATTGCCCCGTCCCTGGAAGGCCAGATTGGATGAGGCTTTGAGAAACCTGGTCTAGTGGAAGGTCTCCCTGCCCAGGGCAGGGTGCTTGGAACTAGATGATCTTCAAGGTCCCTTGCAACCCAAACCATTCTGTGATTGCATGATCACAAATTATATCCAGGAGAAACAAGCACAAAATCCTCACATACTTTGAAGACCAAATCAATTATAGGTTAACTCATCAAATAATGATTACAATAAGATAATGACGTTTGTAAAGCATCTGAAGGTAAAAAAATTCAACTGCACATGGGAAAACTAAAATGACAAATCAGGTGTCATATAAAATGGTCATTAAATAGGAAATAAGGCCAAAACCACTGACTGTTTCCAGAAACTCTGCACCACATAGTATCCTGTAATGATTGTGGTGGTCTCTATGAGCATACTGGACAATAGATTTGAAGAAGATATGCATGACATAGAGAAATGGAACAAGATCATGTCCCTACTATAAAACATGCTGTTCTCAGAATACAGGAGGCCAAGGAAGGTATCTCTAGTGTTTGAACACTAACACCAAGATGTGTGATGAAGATGGCCAGGTATGATGTCTATAGGTCCAGGTGAGAGACAAACTTCATCTAGCTAAAATTTGGTGCAATATAAATTTTTTTTCATTTCCAGTTCACAATTTACAAGTGCTGGATTAGCTACATATTGTTTAAAACAATGCAGCAAGGCAGTGCAGCCATCCTTTTACCTTGGTCCCATCTCTCTTGGCTGGACAGACATTCCTGACGGGAGAGAGAAAATACCTCTTTTCTGAGGGAAACTGAGCATGTCAGGCTGGAAGAAACTTCTGGAGAACAGATGGGGCTGTTGTGAAGAAGGGAAAAGGAGGCAGGCAACCTGCTGTGTTAGGGCAGTTGGGATGCTGCTCTGAGGAATAAAAGGGGGAGGAGGGGGAGCAGGAGCCTGGAGCAACTGGAAAATGAGCTGGAAGCAGAAAGGATCTGGAAGGGTTTGTTTTCAACAGGTCTCAATCAGCAGATAGAAAATAAGTACATTGAATGATTTATGATCCAGCTAAAAGTTAATTTTATATTTTATGGTACAGTTTTGAAGACTTGGGAGCCTTTTGGTATCTTTTGGCTTGTTCTCTGTGAGGCCAAGCCAGGCATTTGCATTCTCAGGCTGTGGCCAACTCAGGACTCATTTACAAAATCCAAAAGAATCTTTTATACCTAGGCAAAGTTGTCTTGAAATGAGATGTGCTAAAGTTGTCCAGAAACAACTTTATCATTCTAAACATTCAGAACACTTAGACAACCACCTGGCAGATGTAAATGGATTGATGCCCTTTCATTATAGACTAAACAAGTATGGAAATTCATGTTTAGTTGTGATAAAAGTCTACGACTTCACATGCTGCTGGTCAGTATCCACTTATCAAGAGGTCACGTTTTTCCTTCATTGAAAGGATTTATTAAACTATGAAAAATACATACGCACTAGAAATTGGGTCGGCAAACTGTCCTTCATCTAGGCAATGGAGCTGTGCTTTACACCTGTACTTTCTTCTCAATTATCTCCTATTTTCAAGGAAGCATTGGAAGATGAGCATTTAACCTCTGTCTGTGTCAGAAAGTATCCACACATACTGTTTAGGATAAGTGCCTTTGTGGATCTTAAGTACTTGCTATTTTAGATACAGTTTAAAAACTCAGACAAAAAATGTCAGGCAAAAGTATCACTGGTGGGACATTCCTCTTGATTCAATGGTGCAATCATGAATGACAAACAAAACATACACATAAGTTCATAGAACAAGATACAGCATATTCTACAGTAAAATGAACAACTGGCTTGGCCTCTCTTATACCAAGACAATTAGCATTAAGCAAGTTTCCATTAAAAAATAGCTGGGAATGTAAGCTATCATGAGCTGCTTGCCTAGACATCAGGATTTTTTAAAAAATTGAATAAACAGGCAGGTGGAGCTACACAGTTGTTTATCAGTTTCTGTATCCTAATTTGTTTATTTAAGTCATGACAGCAACCTGAGAACTTTGCAAAGAGTGCAGAGTTTGCAAAGACAACACTACAAGCCATCATGATCTACTGCAAGGCAGAGTACTGTCAGACATCAGAGGGAGGAGGAATGCTGTAACTCTAGGATATCACTTTCATTTCCTCTATCAATCAGTATAACAAATAGACAGAGCATGACTTATTCATGCAAACATCTTTCTTTACTTCATTAGCTAAATGTTTACTTGTTGCAGGATAGTTTTATATTGTTTTGGGTTGTTGGGATTTGGTTTTGTTTTTTTCCTTGGAGGGGGTGGGAAGGGTGGTTGAGGTGATGATCATCCTTTTTCTTTTTTGTTTTCCAAGCTAAACCTTTCCAACTCCTAGAAATGACCTTGTGTGGTTCATAAAATAGCCATGAAAGTAGTATGAATAAAGAATGACCAGACATTTGAAAACTGTTCCTGCATGGGTATGACTGTGCACGAGCTCACACAAACAGGAATATTCACATTACTGTGAACACATTGTAGCTTCATCAACTGCTATTTCAAATAGTACAGCAGCCATTATGATAGTACATCTAATAGCACCCATGGGATCTACTGAATTTGATGTTTAATACAAAGCAGCTTGCTGAAAAATATGATCACTTCCTACTCTTTTTCCAAAAGGAAGCGTATAAAGTCCTTAAGAGCTGTTTCCTATATACTAACAGACTGAACGCTTCTCATACTACTTTTACAAAAGAAGGAATGTTCAGTAAAATATGCATATATTCTTACACAACAGCGTGCAAATTCACAAGAACAGGCTCTATCTAGATAGCAGATGCTTGAAGATACGGGTGCATTTTGAACAAATTCACCACATCTGTACAATTTTTGCCTCCTACCTACCTGATCAAATCAACTGCTCGTTCATTCATTCATTAATTTATTCCCATGAGAGATGTTTTAACATTTCAAATCACTAAACAGCTTCATAGCAGCTTTTGCATACAGAAAAGTTTCTACATGTTAAATCTTTTCTTCAAGAGATTACATAAAATCAAATATATCTGGGAACGCAGCAAGTTTTTCTCAATCTTAACAAAAACAACCCCAACAACAACAATAAAAACCCCTAAACCACACAAAAAAGCTCAACTCCAAAAGGAAAAATCACCGCAGAACACTCAAACACAATTTCAATATTAACAGAAGAAAAAATAATAACCTGACAAAAAAACCCAAAAACCAACCCCAATACCCAAACACAATTCAAGTGGTGTGATCTTACACTCTTGTAGAACTAGATTACACTGAATGAATTACAAAATCCCAAAGGAATGAGAATTTTTTTTTTTATAATCAAGGTAGAAATAATTTTTTTATTCTTTACAGAAGCTCAAGGTCCTGGACTTTAAGGCATGTTTTGATTTTCTTTGTTGCACGGTGATTAATCTTATTAAAGAGATATTGGAGACTGATATGCATATTTTCATGTTTCATACTACTCAGATCAAGAACAACTAAGGCACATCTCTTTCCAGTCATTAAGTTGTGAAATACGGTTCAAATTGTATTTAACAAGCAGTAACACTTACAATAAACAAAACTAAGCCCTGAAACCTTTGAAGTTGTGAAGAGCTTTTGATACATAAGAAACCCAACAAAACCAACCAAACGAAATCCAAACCCAACACAAACTGAGAATTAATCATATTCTGAAGTTCAAATATGACAGACTGATTATGTTGGTACAAGGAAAAAGCCCATTAATTTATTTTAACTGCAAACTTCTACCCTGGGATAAATAAACAAGTACTACACCAAAGACAATCTCAGCCATCCTTGATTCTTAATGATCCTCAATCCTGAAATTTCTGAAGCTGTATTCCTTTCAATGGTCATATTAGTGAATCTTTCCATGTTCATAGACAATTAATTAGAAAAATTTAGGAAATCTACAGGGTTTTTTCACAGGAGGGACTACTTCTGGGTTCATTGGTTTTATATCCAAATACAAGAATCAAATGAAGCCTAAGTGCAACTCGTTTCCAAAAAAATTCCACAGTTTTTGGGAGAACACCTTGAGTCTTGTTTCATGTCCTCTGCAGACACCTAATGTGTGAAGGCTAAAACAGTCACAGCATTCTGCTATGCCACTGCTTTCCCTTCCTGTCTGATGCAATATCATTTTGGCATTTCTGCTTACTTTAACATTCATTAGGAGATTTCCACCAGTTCCACAATCCCTCAGGGGATGCCAATTCAGGTGTGCATCCTTCTCTTTTGGTACCTGTAAATTCTGCTCATGACAATATGAACATATGTGCATCTTTTTTAATCTTCACCCATATTAAGCATGATGGCAGCACTACTTCCAACTTCAAAAGGATAATGTGTCCTGAACAGTTTAATCTTCCCATATAATAACAATATAATCACATTAAATTTCAGGTACATTTTTCCAAAAGTGGCAGGTATAGCAGAAAATAGTTACAAAAATAAAAATTGACCAAGCCATTCTGATAAATAGTTTTTAAAAAAAACATTTATAACAAATCAGTGTCATGTCATTTATCAGTATGAAATCATTCTTAAGTAAGATGCATGGTGATGCAAAGGGGAAGTACAAAATATGAAATGTGTCAAAACAGAAATATAGTTCCATGATCTGCTCTCCTGAACAACACTAAAATGCTGATAGTTAGGTGTCCCAGTATTCAAACATCAGACGTTTGGTGTTTTTTTCCCCAGTAGTCAGAAGACCCCCACTTGCCCTGCCATAATTTTGATTTTGCACACTTCTCCTGTGAGCTACCTGTTGCAGTTTCAATTCACAGAGGCAGACAAAATATTTTTGTGTCTCAACTTCCATTTCCTGTGCTATGTGAGGTTTTCATATTACAATATATTTTCATTGCCAGAGATCCCTGCTGTGTTTATCTACTAATTTTCCCTGATTTTATGGTGGGTTTTTAATCTTGTAGTTTTTTATGCTTTGTATTTCTCTTTTTTATTTTTGTCTATGAAGGATGGTCCTATTTTTACAGAGAAAAAAATTAAATCAGACTGGACTAAAGTATGCTTGATACTTCCATTTCAATATCACACTTTTCTGAAACAAGAGAAACAAAACAATCTCCTTTTTTTCCCAGTTGAATACATATGAGTCTTATTTATCCCTGGAAAGTGTAGTAATTTGTTCATCCTTCCAGCATTCTAAGAGTTCTTTATGAATGGGTAAGACAGAAACAGGTGTATAGTGAGTACATAGTAAATATAGGACTTCTGGTTTCTGTGTAAATCTATTTCGCTTTGCATGTGTCCAAGCCTCTGCTCTCTTCTTTGCAGCTAAGATGTTACAACTAGCTCCACAATGATCAGAATCACAGAATATCCTGAGTTGAAATGGACCCACAAAAATCATTGAAATCCAAATCCTGTCCCTGCACGTAACTTATTTTTTGAAGGATGTGACTAAATTTGTCCCTTTTACCCAATAACGACTGATTTAATTTCTTGATGCCACAGAAAAGTTATCACCTTTTCTGAAACATGGTCCTTCCCAATTCCCATGTCATGAGGAGTTTTTACCAGTCTTGATTTTCTAGAGATGGGTCTACAATTATCTATTGCAATCTATGATTTACAGTGAAACTTTTACAAAAGGCTGATTTTCTTTTTGGGAACATTCAGATGTCCTCTTGGGTAATAGGCAAAATGGTGGCCTTAATATCCATGGAGAAAACTTTTATTGATGATGGTTGGTAGCAATAGATATTACCCAAGATATTTTGGCACTTTTTGGTGTGTCCAAGGATTTTACACAACGTTAAAAGATCCATTATTCATTTGTCTTGTCATATATAATTTCTCTCATGTCAAGAGAAGAATGAAAAATGCACACTATTGAGCTTCCCTTCACTCTTCATGGTGGGTTCAAACAGACTGGCATCCAGGTGCCTACAAAAGCCACTCCATCACTCCCCCTACTCAAGCAGACATGGGCTGAGATAAGGCCAGGGCAAAAGGGACTTGAGGAAATTATTTAACTTCCACCCTCCAAGCGGCACAGGAGGATGAAGAATGAGGGTTGTGGTCAGTTCATCACACATTGTCTTTGCTGCTCCTTCCTCCACAGAGGGAGGACTCCTCACATTCTTTCTCTGCTCCAGCATGGGATCCATCCCACAGGAGGCAGTCCTCCACCAGCTTCTCCAATGTAAGTCCTTCCCATGGGCTGCAGTTCCTCAAAAACTGCTCCAGCATGGGTTCCCTTCCACAGGGTGCAGCCCTACAGGAACAGACTGTTCCAACATGGGTCTCTTGCAGGGTCACAAGTCCTGTCAGCAAACCTCCTTCAGCATGGGCTCCTCTCTCCACAAGTCCACAGTCCAGTGTGGGCTTCCCACGGGGTCACTGCTTCCTACAGGCACCCACCTGCTCTGGTGTGGGGTCCTCAAGGGGCTGCAGGTGGCTATCTACTCTACCGCAGACCTCCAGGGCTGCATGGGGACAGACTGACTCCCCACATTCTTCACACAGGCTGCAGGGGAATCTCAGCTCTGGTGCCTGAAGCATTTCCTCCCCCTCCTTCTTCACTGATCTAGGGGCCTGCAGGGTTGTTCCTCTCACATATTCTCACTCCTCTCTCTGACTGCCAATGCTGTCAAACAGTAACTTTTACCCCTTCTTTAATCTGTTATCCCAGAGGTGCAACCATCGCTTCTGTTGGGCTCGGGCTTGGTAGGTCTATCTTGGAGCTCTTTGGCTCTGTCGGACATAGGAGAAACTTCCAGCAGCTTCTCACAGAAGCCACCCCTATAGCCTCAACATTCCAAAACCTGGCTATGCAAACCAAATACACTATCAAAGTTGCAGCCAAGTAATTATCATACCACCCATTGTGGTATGACATTCAACCTTGCCTAAGTGAAAACATAGGCTAGCAGGTTATTATGGCTGTAAAGCATGAAGAATTGTGAAGGCACAGGTGACAGTTGTCACTTACGGTGTAATTTATAGGCAGAAACTTCAACCTTCCTAGATCAACTTGTAAATACCTTTTAGCTGCAGTTCACGCTCTGACAGAGTCAGATATTCTTTGTTTACCTTCCCAAAGGCAACAGAAAGTGAAAACATAGGCTAGCAGGTTATTATGGCTGTAAAGCATGAAGAATTGTGAAGGCACAGGTGACAGTTGTCACTTACGGTGTAATTTATAGGCAGAAACTTCAACCTTCCTAGATCAACTTGTAAATACCTTTTAGCTGCAGTTCACGCTCTGACAGAGTCAGATATTCTTTGTTTACCTTCCCAAAGGCAACAGAAAGGAAGCACAGAAACCACAGTATTAAGACTGCAAAAGTTACTAGTTTCAAGTGAGCAGCTGTTTTTACTCTCGTTGACACCACAGCAGGCTCTGTACATGGCATACAAAATGATGCAATAGAGATGTGAATTTGGCGAACACAAAGCAGATTAAGACCAGTCTTCCCAGAGAGAGACTTCTAACTTCCCTGTCCTTAAGGCAACTTTCAATATCTAACCATCCACCTTCCTTTCATGTGTATTGCGTACCACAGAAATGGTCACAGTGTCATTGTTTCTAAATGAAAGATGACTTCAGTCCATACTTTATGAAGAATATGTGCTCTAATAAGAATTCTTAGAAAATCCTCAGGAAACTACAATTTTATCCATCATTTGACACAATACCTATCTATGATTTACTTTTTATTCAACAGCCAAGTACATACTACTCCTTAAAAGTTAAATGCCAGATTTGTCCCTCTACCTAGCAATTTTCTTTGCAAGGCAGTGAACATGACTTTCAGATTCTGAGGCATTGGCATTCCCCTTCAGATCAGTTCTTTCAAGGTCCTCTTTTCACAGCACCTGACAGCCTTGGTATTTTTCTCCATCTCTGAAAGAGTTTTATCAGCATCTCCATAAAAGCTCCAGTTTCACAGATGTTCTCCTCATGTGTGTTTGGACAACTAACTTCAATATGTTAATTTCTGCATTTATGGCCTAATTTCATCAACTGTGGCCATTAGTTCATTTACCTCATTCACAAAAGAAATTACAGTTTGAAACACTTTTCCCCTTGAAAAAAACTCCCACTGCTTCAGTTTCTGATACGACGATCACACAGTAGTTTCAAAGGAAACCATTTTACTGCCTGCCATTTGTTCTCTATCTTCTGTTATTATTCTTCATTGTATTTTTCAAATGTGTTAACACTAAGTTGCTAAAATTATTTTTCATCTATGAACTAATACTATACTTTTGAAATTCCAACAGTACCAAATAAAACATAGTTGCTAGAAACAGAGGACTCATACACAAGGTGAGAATGTATTTCTGAAAAAAACCTACAATGCTGTTACCAGTCAGGAGTTTTAACTAATAAATCCTGAGATGGTTCTTTTGGCTCCTGTTTTTTTTGAGAGCTGCCTGTAAAGTTCATTATCACGAAAAAAGACACAAATGAGACCTCAAGATATGCATCACTTTTCACAGATGGAGCTCAGGTTTCCCTTCCAAGTTACTCCCAAGACTCCATTCTGGGCAAAACATTGTGACTGGAGTTTCCATGATATCTTCCTTAGTGTACCTTTTTCAAATCTCACATTTGTTTTGATGAACTTAACTGATAATATTTGCTCTGATCACCTGAAGGATAATGCCAATCTGCACAGCAGTTTGTTTATTTGTATAAATTAATCTCAGTTTCCACAGTGATAATGACATACCTTTAGAGGGGCTGGGCTACCTCCTTTGTTTCAGAAACTGTATTAAAAGCAAGTTTCAATGTTTTCAATTTCTAAGGACCTCTAACCAATTATGACTACGACTCCTCCTGTGTGAACACTGGTGAAAACAATTTGGTCTTTAACCCTAGAAAGGTAAGAGATTCCTAATCTTCCAACTACATTTGAGTGGCTTACTTGCATATTTAATCAAATCCAACTGTTTGCTGTAACCTGTTCTTAAAACACCAAAACTCACTGACCTGTCTTGAGCACTCATTGCTTAGCCTGAATCAATGTTCTCCAGCTTCCACATAAAACACCTCTGGTCAGGTAGCTATTTGTACAACAGCCTTCCCCTGTTTGGACAGAATGCAGTAGCTGGTAGAGAGAGGTAAGATCTCCAAAATCCATTCTTTCCCTGACTAATTTCCAATTATTTTAAAACCAGAGTCAAAATGAAATTGAAACACTGCACAGAGCTTGCATTGTCTCAGAACAGAATAACTTTCTTACAAGGGCACCACAAGCAGTCACCCCTTAACCTCTGGCAAAGGTCTTTAAAAAGATTTTTAAGAAAAGTTAAAAGGATCCTTGTACAAAATGCTTCAAGGGCATGGGGTGGGTGGAGGGAAAGTGGCACTAAGCCTCATAAGTTAGAATGCTTGACTCACATGGAGGTGCAAAGACTGTTCCATGTGAGCTTCTGAAATCATCTAAATTCTACCATGAAGGATCTCCTGCTCCCTGCATGTGCAGGAGCAATTGCCTGTCATATTCCCTCCCATATGATCTCTATATTATTGCCTCAAGGTGAAATGATGGCTCTGAGCTTCCACTGATTACTGACTTCCTTCAAGACAGGCAGAGGCTCCCAAAATGGCACTGAGCTTACATACAGAGCAAGAGATCAGCCTCTGCCCCAGTGAGAAGGCTCTGTGTGAAGCCACAAGTCCTATCCTTTCATGAAACAGGAGCTGTTGCCTTCACAGAGACAAGACAACACTAATCAGATAATCAATAACACAACAAACAGTGGCTCCTATCCCCTACTGTGCACTGGTTCCTGTTAAGTTAAAGTTATTAGGAGCCAGGAGGCATTGATCACACAGGAGCAAAGTAA
>NW_008656282.1:43444-65679 GCF_000695815.1 Acanthisitta chloris | reverse complement strand
GCCGGGTGAGGGCATCTGAGCCAGCCTGTCCCTCAGCCACAGTATGTCACTGCTTATAGAAAAGAAAAAGCAGCAGCATCTACCCCAGTGCAGAAACTGGGTAGATACCACTCAGCACTCAATTATGAATGTTGCACTCAATTACGAGTGTTACTCCCAGTGCAGTCTCAGCAGTTTCTGGATCAAACACTGAATTCCACTGAAGCCTAGGAAATACTCATGTTCCAGAAGAATAACAGCTATGACAGAATTTGAATGAATATATTTGAAAGTGTCAAACCAGCCTTGCAGATACAAGATGACACTTCAGAACAATACTTCGCCCCATACCGGACAAAGGCACTATCTGCTTTTAGCCTTAGCACTATTTGGTGAGGAAACTAAGGGCACAGCAATGCAACCTGTGGTCTGCAGAAGACTGTGATACAGAAGAGGTGATGGGTCAAGAGGTTAACTTTAGAAATTTAATATATAAAGAATACAAATCTCCCTCCTCAGGAAAACTGCAATAATCTTTAGAACACATCTGGCCTTGAAACTCAGCAATCCAAAGTCTCTGGTATTTCAGCCAGAGAAATAGAAAATCTGTTTTTATTACTTTTAGAAAATTATTAGGACTATTGTTCATACAGTCATAATTTTACCTCGTTCCTTCCATCTTGTAGTTCATATTGGTTGATTTATGTCTTTATAAAAGTGACTGAAAATTTGGGGCTGTATCAATGTGGCAAAATTATCTAGTCTTTCTCAAGAAGGACAGAATGAGGAAAATATGAAGTAATTAACTGATTATTGATGCCAGATGAAAATGCAGCAGAGTTAAATCTGAGGGAAGCAAGCATTGCGTTGCCACCCTATTGAGTATTCCTAAATTATGTTTGCTTATTACCAGCACAAGATGTGTCCCAAAACCTCCAGTGTCTCCTTAAGATGGCAGACACACGAGTGCATAGCCTGATCGCAGCAGTGAATCAGGATAAATGGGGATAAAATTCTTTTTCCTAAGCAAGGCAGCAATGGAGCACACAGACAATTCCAACTCCACTAAAATATTAATGCCAACCCCAGTTAATAATGCCATTGTTCCCATTAAAATTGAAGGAAATTTTCAGTGGAAAACAAAGAACTGAGAGGGTCTAGCACTTTATTATAATTTTAACGATGTAACAGGAATAGGAACAAAAGAGTTTCTGCTTTCTTCAAAGGTTTTCATTTAAAAATAAATAAAAATCCTTTGAAAGCCCAGAAGATAACATTCTAGTGGGAAAACTAATATAGTCTCCAAGAATTCAGTGGCAATTCTTCCTAGACCTCACAGAGATTAAGGTATACAAGGTGCAATAGACAATGGGACCTTGTAAGACCTCTAAGGTCAAACACATAAGAGAGAAGCTTCTTCTAAAGTGGTGAAGGCACACTATGTACCATTAAAGGAAGCCTACTTTTACTGATAGGGTCAAAAATAATTGTGTTTTTAAAACCACAAACATTCACAGCTAGTTCTCTACAGAAATAACTCCCTATGGTCATCTTTGAGTCAGGATAGCAGCACTTGGTCCATAACACACAGAAGCCAGTAAAAAGCACCATACAGATCATATTTGCTATTGTATGCATGTGCCACTATCAGGAGGATGTTGACAGCCACCTAAGACATACACAGGTTTTACATTGAGCCATTCTCCATATCAGGTGAGATTTCTCCTGTAGCACTGAGTATCATTCACTTACATGTCCACAGAAAATCCAAATTCTGAATCAACACATTTCTATGTAATTTTTTTCTACAAATCTCTATGTACTTCATGTGATACAAAATTTATACCCATTTAAAATGTAGACAGAATGATGTGTCCAACTGAGCACTTGCATACATGTACATTTTTGCTGGCAATCTAAATGCTTGTGAAATGGCAGCACTACTCTTACTCTGCCATCATACACAGATCTTATGATTTCAGCATATTGCTTTGCTTATTTAATCTGTGTACTTCAAACTTCTTAATTCATACATTTATAAAATTATTTCAAGGTTGCTAAGCTATTCCTATCTAGAAGCCATTTGTTTTCTGAAAGATGTATTTGTCCCTATAACACCCCTGAAAAACTAATTCCACAGCAATGCAGAGCCTTACAAATTTTAATCCAAGTTATCTACTGCAGTAGATATACTGTACAATTTGTCCTTCAGCATATTTTAACCATAAAAATTCTAGGTTTACTTCCTTTCAGCATTCCACAAATTATAGCTCTGTAACCTGGAAAGAAAAAAAGAGACAAGAAAGAAAGCTTCCTTAGAAGTGACTCATGGACAGAAAATGTATAGATTTTTCAATTCAAAGCCAGTATGAAAAAAATCCCCATGGTAATGCGATTGCAAATGCTAATTGCATTCCAGTAAATTGCTGTACATTCATCAAACAACAATCAATGGGAGACACTGCTATCTTCTTTTATTGTAGTGATGCTGTTCTCAGCTATACAGATAAGGTAGTGTCAGACAGTTATAATCTTCCCCCTTGCTATTTTGGGGGGCTTATAACTTCAGAATAAAAATTTATGTTGAAATTTAACAACTCAGCCCAAGAGTCTTTCTTTTTAATTGAAAAAAGTGCTACTATATATCTTGGAGAGATAAAGGAAGACTAAACCAAATATTTTGATTAAAATACCTACACTAAACTAATTCAAATCTATCATTATAAAAGCATAAGTTATTCCAGTCCCTAAATTTCAAAGGTACTGCTCACCCAAAGCTCCTGTGAAAACAGTAGCCTTCTATTCTAAATGTGCTTTTCTTTGTTTTACTTGAAGAGCAAGATCATAAAGCAAGTGTGATTTGCAGGTCTTATTTAGAGCTTCTGATTATGTCAGGTCATTAAGATGTGTTACAATTTAGCAGCCTTGTGCCTACATGCATGGTGCTCATACCTAGAATTTTGAAAAAAATGTGGATATGTATACACACCCCTGTGCATACAGACAGAAATTTATTTACATAAATAAAAATGCAAACTCCATTTTTATTTCTGAACATCATCTCAGTTTCAAGAGTCTCCGTTGCCAAGATTTCATTTCCCAAATTTTGAACATCTTGTGCTGCACTGTCTGCCGAGACAGAACAATGGACATGATTCACCAGAATGGTCACACTTTCAAATAAGAAAAATATTAATAATGGGGTAGCACAATCCATATAAAAACTGGCTGCATGAATGAGCTTAAAACAATAGCTGATCATCATATTTTTTTTAAAAGAGAGGAATAAAAGGAAGAGTTGAGAGGAATGGAAGTTGAGCACACAAATATTCCCAGTTGTTTCCTCACACTTTTATCAAAATAAGTTCTCATAGCTACTGAGATATTCAGAGAAGATAATAGTTCAAGGGAATGTTTTTTTACTACTTGAAGTACAAGTTCTACACATTGTAAAGACAGAAAGTCAGGGCACATGAGGCATTAATAGGCATGAATAGGAAGTCTGGAGAGTGAATATCTGCAAACATTGTAAAAAAAATACTACGAATGCCTCAGGGTGATAAACATATCGGAAATATTTAATTTGCAGGATTTGTAAAAAAAATTTTTTTTATTTCTTGGGTCTCTTTGCCTCATGCTATAGTGAGAACTCTACCTTGCAAAATGCAGCTTTGGAGATGCAAGAGCACTGGACCATCTCTTCAGCTGCTGGGTTTCCTGCACTTGAGCTAATGGCTCTATATCATGGAAACTTACTTTGTCTGGTTTTCATCTGACTTTTTCTGCCCATTCTCCTCTTTATATTTCAACAAATTGGTTGTTTAATGAGACTTTTAAAAATTAATTTATTATTTTTTAATAAAGTACTTGATCTCTGTGTATCCATCTACCCTCAGAATTTGCCATGTTTCCTCAGGTAAAATTCTGCTGCTTTTCCTTTGGGACCAGCACAGCCCATTGGGTAGGACAGCTCAGAGAAGAGTGGGAAGAGAGATTTCCTTCTTATGGCAGAGAGTTATTCAGTCAGCTAAGCAATGTGTGAGGCAGATCAGTGTCTCATGAAACCCTTCCATGAGAAAGGGTATTACACAGAGCTTATGCTTCGCAGCAAAGAATCTCAAAACTCAGAGATGCTCTTCCAAATGCAATTTATGCTCAACAGATTAAAACACAGCAGCTTAAGGGGCAGAACAGCAACAGCAGCTCAAGGAAGCCTACATAGGGACTACAGATTGGAATCCCAAATTCAGAGATACTTCAGAAGTCCAAGGAGACTGTATTGCAGACATCAGCACTTACAGTGAGGCACTTATACAGCAGTAGCAGAGAAAGTGTAGAAGAATAAAAAATGCTAGAGTGAAGTAGTAAACCCAAACCCCAAAAATATGGCTTCTAAAATTTCAGAATTTCATAGAATTGCACAATGGTTTGGGTTGGAAGAAAACTTTAAAGACCATCTAGTAATAATAGTGACCTGGAAAACTGAACAAGCTTAGTGAGCTGAATTGGACCCAGTAAGGACAATAAGAAATCCCAGGGAAAACAGAGGAGAAAGTCCATGAGGTGTAGGATTGAGGCAGTGGGACAGAGAAACTTCGCCTGTCCCTTAAGTAGTTTTGAATTGTTAAATTAAATCAGTCTTAATGCATAACATCCATTCCAGAAGAGATTTGTTGGGTTTAACTGCTGACATAAGCAAAACAGTAAGTTAGAAGTCCTGATTTGACAAAAGCTTTAAAGAGCATAATTAAAATACTGCCTTTAAAAACACAGTTTCTTTCTAATAATGTCTTTAAAAACTTGGACAGCTTTGGATGGTGAAAATTTACTATTTGCACTTATCTATGGTTAATTTGTGGAAACTGAAAGTAGAATTGATAAGAAACTAACATTAATGGCCAACACGTGTAAGACACTCTCTGTATTACTCCCTAAACAATTTATATCTATAGATATTAACTTTTATTCATAATTTATGGTTCAATGTTTTAAAACTGAAGCTTCTGCTGTTGAATGTTAATTAGCTTTTTTTTGCTTTGAATTTCATGACTTCTCATAAAATTTTATAATCTGCTTTCTATTAGCACACACAAATATTTCTGTCATTACACTTCTGTACAACTGATGTTTTCAGTAAAACTAGTTATAAAACACAATCTTCATATGCACATTTCTCATCAGATTTTGAAATATTGTATAAAACCATAGGGAGTCCTTTCCTTTACAATGTAAAGGAGTGTTCCAGCCTTACTCCTGAGGTTCCTGCCAGGAAGCATCACTATATACTTAGAAG
The DNA here is from genome assembly GCF_000695815.1 of Acanthisitta chloris. NCBI lineage: Eukaryota > Metazoa > Chordata > Aves > Passeriformes > Acanthisittidae > Acanthisitta > Acanthisitta chloris. The sequence continues at coordinate 60,407 of NW_008656282.1, read as the reverse complement.
AACAATTGTGCATTTGCATAAAAAACTTCCAGATCTAGATGAACTAGTTAAATAAGAACTAGTATAGTAACTTTTTTAAGCCCATTCAGTGCATTCAAAGACAAACCTCTCCTCCACTGTCTCTAATGGGAACAATGGCTGATATTTTGTTCTATTTGGATTACCATCTAAAAGAAAGAAAATAGTTATAATGGCGCAACTACACCAATTTTCTAACAGTTTATAAGATGACCAGTGATAGCAATTTAGTTCAAAATAAGATGCTGCAAAGCTACAGCCAAATACACCCTCTAATGCACATTTCTCTATAGAAATTCTAATCCTGTCACCTGAGAATTCGCTGTTTTCTACCTACACAGTTGCACCATAAACTCTCACATTAAGAATATACTCTGACTCCCCCCATCATTTTACTCACTCATTTCCAAATGAGTCTTTTCGCACCTCAACATTAATCTTAATAAATCAAACAGACAATTTCCAAAATACAGGTCTGAAATTACTTCCTGTTCATATCCTCACAAAGAAATAATCTGGAACTCAAAATACTCCAACTAAGCAAAAGGATGTGTATAATCTTAGTACTGATCTAACATTTGAGGTTACAAGATGCTGAGCATACCACCCTTTTGCAAAATATTTGAGAGTATTCTGCACTTAAAGCATGCAACTGCTTTCACTGAGGCTAACAGCATTCTAAAAATACCACTAGTTACAGGCTGCAGTACTTAAACCTCATGCAAAACCCCTGCTGCCCACTGCAGGTCATTAATTTCCTACTATAACACTACAGGGACCCATTTATGAAAGTGTGGTGCACTGTTTAAGTTGCCAAGGTCCCTTCCTGCATTTGACATCTAGGCTTAAAACTCCCACAGAATCCACTGCTCCATGTTCCATAGCATTATTCACAAATTTTGCTTTTGTTGATAGGAAGAGATGAGAAGAGTCATTGAAGGGCAGCTGCAAAGGAGGCTCTTGCAATGAATATATCACAGATATTCATTTTCATAGAAGTGATTCACTGAGAGTGGTATTGTTGAGCCTCAGCATCAAGATGATCCCTATTTTACACTGCTTTTCCCAAGGGCTTTCACACGCAGTCTAGGCAGTACAAAAGGACCAATGTCAGAACCACGTGGCACAAATGTGCAGCATCCTTCACTTATGCAACAAGGAGAATTCCCTGCTTGTCAAGAGCCACATCTGAGTGGGAAATCATAAGTGTATGTGGATAAGGTGCTCATGCATGTTTGTCTTCTGTCTAGAGGTCCTTTGTGCAGCTCCGAACTCTGCCAGGGTAAATCTCACCAGTAGACCTCATTTACTTCATCACCAGATATAAAATGAACCAGCTCAACTAATTTTAAACTGTAGAGCTCTAAGGGTGGTAAAAGGTAGGGACTCAGCATCAAGCACCAGTTGGGTTGTATTGTACAGGTTCCTGGCCTTTTCTCTGAATGTGTCATACAAGTCTTCGATCTTTCCCACATGCCCACATAACTATCTGGATACATGCATACCATGTATGCCAAGACTGATGAACATTTATACTATATTTCACTGAATGTCTTTGGGAGTTTGTGTGAAGCCCAGGTGGAGAACAGCTGAACACTTCAACCCACCTATGCTCCTTACACATGTTAGATAATACAGATTTTATTCTCTGTGTTTCAGGACTGTGGTGGGTTGACTCTGGCTGGATGTCAGGTGCACACTAAAGCTATGACTTCCCTCCTCAGCTGGACAGGGAAGAGAAAAATATAAAAAAAGGTCTGTGGGACAAGATAAGGACAGGGAAAGATCACTCAGTAGTTACTGTCATGGGCAAAACAGACTTGACTTGGGGAAGCTGATTTATTACCAATCAAACCTGACTAGGAAAATGAGAAATAAAAACTAAATCATAAAACCTCTTCCTTCCACTCCTCACTTCTTCCTAGGCTCAATCTCACTAAGACTCAATATGCCCTCCACACCAGCAGTGCAGGGGTATGGGAATAGGGGTTGCAGTCTCTGGTGCTCCTTCCTCTTCAGGGGGAGGACTCCTCACACTGTTTTCTCACTTTACCATGGTGTCCCTAATAGGGAAGACAGTCCTCCACCAACTTCTCCAGTGTGAGTCCTTCCTAGGACCTGTTGTTTTTAACAAACTGCTCCAGTGTGGGCTCCTGTCTCCATGGGTCTACAGGTCCTGACTCGTGGGCTTCTCATGTGGGCATCCATATGCACTTTGGGCATCCACATGCTCTGGTGTGGAATCCTACACAGCCTGCAAGTGGATATCTGCTCTGCCATGGACCTCCGTGGGCTGCAGGGGGATAGCCTAACTCACTAGAGGCTGCACCACAGGTTACAAGGGAATATCTGCTCTGGTGCTAGGAGCACCTCCTCCCCCTCCTTCTTCACTGACCTTGAAAAACTTCCAGGCATTGCTGATGGCCTTGGCCTTGCCCAGCAGTGGGTTCAATTTGGAGCCAGCTGGCATTGGCTCTGTCACACACAGGAGAAGCTTCCAGCAGCTTTTCACAGAAATCAACCCTGTAGCCCCTTCCCCCGTCCCCACCCCCAAAACCTTGCTACACAAAACCAATACAAGGAAATTTGCCCATTTGTGATTTTGAAGTATTTTCATTCATCTCCTATTAACAAATATTTTCTGCAGTCATTCCTACCACTGTGCTGCTTTGTTCGTATCTTGACAAGAGCCTTGGTAGCACACACGTTCTCCCTTCCACACATGTTCTTTACACATTGCTTATCTCAGAAAATTAATCATCCAGTCCTCTACAATTGGTGGCATACAGCCTGCACATGGGCTGAGACAGTTTCTTCCCCCCCATTCACCAGTTCCACTGAGCAACCCCTCTGGCAGCCATAATAACCTGCACAGAATATTCCAATATCTGTCTCCTGGCCACCACTCCCCAGACTACCACTCCAAAAGCAACACTGAGGTGGTTCTCTGATCTAGGCAAAACATGCCAACAGTCACAACCCAATCCCCTAGCAAGAAAAAAGCCTCAACATGAGAACTAGAAGGGATATTGACTTTTCCAGCAGTAAAACCACAAACCGTGCAGGGTCAGGGAAAGGCAGACCTCATCTTTCAGGTGGTCCCTGCAGAACAAGGCTACTGTAGGAGATTGGAATAGCTGGCAATACTTCTGACTAAACAGGTCTGTTGTTTCCTGGCTAAGCTGAGTGGATGAAGGCCAGAGCTCTCCATACTCCACCTTTAATGAATACTAAATTTAAAGTGATTTATAAATTAATGTACTTCCTCCCTCCTCCTCTCACACTGTAAATAATTGCAGCTTTCGACTTATCAGTGTGAGAGATGAATTAAAGCTGGAGAGAGTTTGATGCTAGAGGAAAATAAGCTAAGTGGATGATGATAAAAGCAAAAAAGGAAGACTATAACATCAGCTCTGTTGATTAGCATAAGAAAGGCAAGTCTCTGAAGAATAATTCTGCATGCAGTGAAAGGATGTCATCTGGGGGGAGGTGGGTGCTGAGGTGTACAAACAGCAGTGATGTGCCTGTGCTCTGTTCCTCCACCTCACAGACATGGCTTCCCAGCACCACTGACACTCCCTTCCTCTGACTGGTGCTGTCAGCTCCCAGGAACAGGGAAGCCAAGGTAGTCCAGGAGGAGCAAGGGCCTGATAAGGAAACCAGGTGCTACAAATGCACTCAGAAACCCTATGTCCAAAAAGTGCCTGGTGCCTTATCTGCCACACTTGCTCAAGAGACTGCTAGAACAAGGTGTTGGTATGGATTATTACAAATAACCTTTGGAGAAAAAGAGAGTATAGGTTATGCTTCTCTCCCTTCAGACTCACCAAATGTCCAACTCAATATGAAAATGAAGCTACATGCACCATATTGTAGGTATGTGTGTATGTATAAATAGATGCCAAGAAACACATAATTATTTTCCGTGCTAAATTCTAAGTTCTGCAAATATAATTACAATAACGGCAGATAGAATCTCTTAAAAAAAACAAACCAAGAGCTTTTATTAATGATATTAACCCATATATTGTTACTTCTAAAGTCAAATTTTATAATTAGTTTGCCAATGTTTTATACCAAATTATTATAGCACTGCTTTTAGAGAAACAGTACTAAAATAATCACAAAATGGATAAGGTTGGAAGGGACCACAGTGGGTCATCTAGTCCAACCTCCCTGTTTAAGCAATGTCATCCTAGAGCACATTGCACACAACTGCATCCAGATGGTTCTTGAATATCTCCAGTGAGGGAAACTCTGCAATCTCGCTGGGCAATCTGTTAGAGTCCTTGGCCACCTGCACAGTAAAGAAGTTCTTCCTCATATGCAGGTGGAACTTCCTGTGCATCAGTTTCGGCCCATTGCCTCTTGTCCTAGTGCTTGGCACCACTGAGAAGAGCCTGGCTCCATCCTCCTGGCACTTCCCCTTCAGACACGTATAGGCACTGATGAGGTCCCCTCTCAGTCATCTAGTCTCAGGACTGAATAGGCTCGACTCCCTCAGCCTCTCCTTGTAAGAGAGATGCTCCAGACCCATAATCAATTTGATGCTCCTGGAGCTGGTCCACCAGAGAGCTATAATGTATCTCTTGTACTGAGGAGCCCAGAACTGGACACAGTACTCCAGATGCACCTCATGAGGGATGAGCAGAAAGGCAGGATCCTTGCCTCCTTGACCTGCTGGCAATGTTCTTCCTACTGGGGCCCAGGATACCATCAGCCTTCTTGGCCACAAGGGCACACTGCTGGTTCATGGACAGCTAGTTGTTCACCAGGACACCCAGGTCCTTTCCACAGAGCTACTTTCCAGTAGGTCAGTGCCCAGCCTGTGCTGGTGCAAGACCCTGCATTTACATTTGTTGAATTTCAGGTTGTTTTTCTCCACCCATCTCTCCAACCTGTCAAGGTCCTTCTGAAGGGCTGCACAGCACTGGGGTATCGGCCACTCCTCTCAGCTTTGCAATAATAATAATTCAGAATGTGAAGCTGTATCTGAGATTATATAATCAACACCTAATCACCTTGTTTCCCAGCAAAGCTTTGTTATTGCAGAGAAATTAAACCACAAGCCTACACTTAGTTATCTGTCCACAAAAGCACAATGTATGTGTGCATTTACCATTGACAAAGCTATCGTTAACTAAAAATAGTCCCCAAAGCTACAGAGAGCAATTCTGATAACAGAAACAAAATGCAGACAAAAGAGATGAGTGGGATGAAAAAAAAAGCACACTTTTGGGCACTGATGTGAATTTGTTGGGATTTTTTTTAAATACAAAGTAATTAAAACAAAAAAAACCCTACAAAATTTTAAATGTAGAACCTAAATGCTATGGCCCAGTGTTTCTATCTTTGAAAAAGAGGGGCTGGCCAGTTCATAAGATATCAATTGGAGATACAATAACAGACTAAACACGAAAAAGTCTGCTTCAATCTGGAGAATTAAGTGTTCTCTAAATCCACTGTGGACAAAGAGCAAGAGGGCTTTTAAATGCAGTAAATAAGTTTTAAGTTGCCTAGATGTATGATCATACCCATATACATATATACATATACACATCTACGTCCTACTGACAAACACACTGAAGTACCATAACAGATTGCCTGCAAATGTTATATAGTCTCCATCATCAGAGGCTTTTAAAATCTTGCAAGTAAGATGGATGAAGATATGATGCTTTCCAGGGACAGAATGGTTGACTAGATGAGTGTTAACACCCTATTTTCTATGATTTTACACAACTGAGAAACTTTTTCTATTTCTATGGTACATCTTTCCTATTTGAACTGATGCAACAGATAACAAAGGAAACAATGCAGAATCAAGAAGCAGTACAAAGCGTAAAAGGATGACAATATCCCAAGCAGCTTGTAATACCTTACTCACTGCATCTATCAACGAGCAGAAGCAGTTAATGACATCAAATTTCAGCTAAGATGGCAAGGGAAGCCCTAGCTTTATTTCTGGAGCAGTACAAGTGCGTTAGGAGGCAGGCTCTCAGCTAACCTCTGTGCATGAAAAAAGGAAAGCTTGGGGGAAGGGAAAGAAGGGGTGGGGGCAAATCAACACAACAGTTATTCATAAAATTATCGTAAGCAAATGGAAAAGTTAATACGGAAATTACTTAATGTCACTTGGATAATACATGCTCAAGTGAGAGGCTGTTGCTTCCAAGCAAGCACATGAATGATTAAAGCCTTAGAAGCACATACAGACAAAACTCTTTTATACAGTCAACATGAAGATAAAGTACATGGAGGAAAATTCATCATAAGACATTTAATTCCCATGTCCTAACTTGCAGCACGACTTTAAGTGAGAATATAGTTTTTGATAATTTAAGTATCACAGGAAAGAAAACACAAAAAATTACAATTACTTTATCTCTTGGGTGTGACTAGTCATTAACTGAAAAGGGTTCCTAGTAGATTAGCAGTAAATTCTGAGATATCTCAGGCGATGCCAAGAGCTTGTCTATGATTTTTTTTTGTAAGACTGCTACATTCCTCACTTGACTAATAAAAACAGTTTCTTCCATGTACTCTCAGCAGAGCCAGCGTCTCTTCACCATGAGAAAAAAAGCGCCAGAGGATTTTCTTTTTTTCTTTAGTAGCGTTTGAAACTGATATAAAAAAAAAAAATCAGAGGATTTTCTTTTTTTCTTTAGTAGTGTTTGAAACTGATATAAAAAAAAAAAAAAACCACTTTTAAATGAATGAAAACACACGGGAGAATTGGAAGGCAATAAACTTTAGCTCCTATTGCAATTACCACTGCAAACTATACACATAAAAACTGTCTATTCCATGAACAAAGTACCAAAATGCACCTTGGAACATTATTGCTAAAGAGAACCTTAATATGAATTTTGTCCAAAGAGAATTTTGATTCAAACAGAACCTCTACAACTTTTACCATATATTATATATTTAGTCTTCTCTGTTATAATAAAGACACCCATAGTTTATAACTGTGCAATTCTCTAACAGAGTGAAGCCTATTGATCAAAATGGTGTTATGATGGGCTGTGCAAATAAATAGCAGTACAGCTATACTTAGTATGGCTATGGTGCATGAAAACCTGCTCCCAGAACAGCTGGAATGAAGCATTATTCATTTACAGTTTCTAATCACACTCAGCATCAAGAATGAAAATCTGATGTTTGTTAATTGCTCTGAGTATCTTATTTCATTTTTCAAAATCCTATAACACAACACTGACATTATTGGCACCATTTCACATCTATAGCAGTCATTCTTTCAAAGTGAAATTTTTATTACCACTTGCTTTGTACAGGAAAAATACACCTTAGAAAAGGACACAAGGATGACTTTAAAATAAGCTCAATAACAATTTTTCATCTTTTCTAAAAAGTAAAAAGGCAAACCTTATGGGTAAAATTCACCTTATTTCTCATGCATAAAATCTAACATGCAAGAGAAGCAGAGTGATTCCTCTATGCAGGAAGGGAGGATTAGTCTCCTGGGGCTCCTGCAGATCAACATCTACAATGATTTGGGCGTAAGCTCAGGTCTGGATCACCAGATCTCAACAGGGATGCTGCAAGGATAAATTTATCTATGTGTCTGAGGTCTCAGATGTAAATATGAGAAACTAATTACCTTAAGAGGTAAATAGCAGGAGCCTGAGTCCTGGTGGGAATAGCTGGGGCATTTGCCTTTGTTAACCAAGCAGGAAAGCCTAACATCTCCAAAGGAAAAGTTTGATTTCAAAGTTCTTTCAAGAATACAAATATTATGCTTGTAAACCAAGAACTGTTTATTTTAACATCTGTGGACAACAGCTGCAGAAACTAGACCTGATCTCCCTCACAGGAAGTTAAGCCCTTGTGTTTGCAACTTTAAGTACAGAATTGTTTTACTTCTGCTCTCCTGGCCAGAAATTATTGCAGTAATTACTGATGACACTCACTTAATAATTTTTGAGTGTACCTCAGATAAATATACTTGCCTTAAATTAATCTGAACAGGGTAAATTTTATACATCATAGTTCCACAGGCATGTTTTGGTTTGATTTTTTCCCCTAATACTTTTTGAAATACTGAAGTAAAGTTTAAAATAACCTAATTCCTAGATTAACTGTTAAGGTCTTTAAAAGAAATAAAATTCTATGTCCAACATGTAGCACCTTCTGATCATTTAAGTAAGGTAGAAAAATGTCTTTGAGGCTGATTTTTATAGCACCTTACTTTCTTCATTCCTTGGGGCCAATTTCTGTTGACTAACTGGAGAATCATCACCAGTAAGTTACAACTTTAAATTGAACTGTTCAACGTTTTCTCTTATTGAGACTTCAGCATCAATTTGTATTTCATTTCTACTAGCTGAAACACCTAACAGCACGCATGTCTTTCTTCACCATCCTCTGTGCTGAAGTCTGAACCATATCAATGATTTGGCTACTCCAAAATATAATGAGCAAGTACAAAAAGTAAGGAGGCTACAGAGCTGTTAGCCAGCACTTCTCCTTCGTCCTTCTGTTTCTAGTGTCCTGAAAATAAACACCTGTTCTTTTGTCTGTGCATTTATGATCACTTCACTTTCATTTATCTGCTAAGCATCATAATTTCTCCTGTGACTTTTCCTTAGAATGAGCTAACCATTCTGTATCACTTCAGACTGATTTGAAAATAACCTCTACTCCTTAAATGTTGATGAAAAACCATACGCCACCATGTCATTTTAACATCTACTACAAAGTTATCCAGGGCTTGTCTACATGACAAAGTTTTATTAGCAAAATGTGAATTTCAGGTTCTGTAGCATATGTTCCTTTAGCGAACACTTGTACTTTATGATTTTCTATATGGTTTGAAAAAAAGACTTAATATGTAAAACCAGATTTGTTTACTGGCCTGATTTAGTAAGTCATAATGGTAATGGAATTAAGTGTTGTTACACACCTGCATAGGTATACTTCTGGTTTTATATATTAAGTCATATATATAGTGTCATATATAAACATAGAGGCATACATAACATATATAAACATTAAGGCATATATATAGTTCCATATATATATATACACGGTAACAGGTTTAATTTTTTTTTTCTTTACAAGTACTCTCTACTTTGGATTTTGGTTCCCAGAAATATTTGTATCAACCTACATGGAAACTCAAAACAGGACGAATGACTACAGACATGGCATTTTATGATTTTTCTTGCATTTTGCAATGCCTGTCTTCTTGTCATCTTATCTAATGCCAAAACTAGTTCCCATCTCTTAAAAAGCGTATTTTCTCCATATCTACATCTTTTTATAAAATAGTAAAAGTTTTTCTCCACTGAGCAAAACTTTTTATCCAATTATTGTGTTCTTTGCTGGATTTCCTCAGTTTCTTGCCAATATGCTGTAGGCCATGGCTGTCCAGTGTCTCTTGGCAGTCCCCACTTTAAGTAAAGCACTGCAATTATTATCAGTAAAAATGAGATTCAAATCAGATACCATATTCACAGAAAAATCTATTTTTTCAATAAAAGTATTTCTCCAACAGATTAATATATTCCATTTCCAAGAAACAAACTTGAAAAGAAAGAAACTGTCACTGAAGATGGTTGTACTTCTATTTTTTAATACACTATGATATTATCTGAAACAGATTTGAATATTATTCCTAACAAAATTACACTCTTTTTTGCATTTTTAATATTAAAAGGCTCTCTCTTGACAATTCACAGTCCATCACACACTGGATACCACATCTAATCTTCTAGTTTAGAAATGTATTAATCATGCAGCAGTGGATAGATATTGCTTAAGGATCATTCATGACACATTTTTAAGGTATCCTTTAGAGGAACTAATTAAAACTATACAAGGATCAAACTAAAATGAGAACAGCGGGTGCATACATTTTTACATATTTGATCTGTTTTTCCTACAGAACATCTTGCTGTAGCATCCAGATAAAATTTCTGCTTCATTCTGAAGACAAATGTTCAAGATGTGGTCACATCTCCCTCCCAAATTGCAGAACTCTAAAGAAAGTGGTTTTTCGGCCTTAGTTCCTTAAACCTACCCCAATCTAGCACTTAAGTGTGTTAATAAACTTAAGTACCCAAGTAGTCTACCTGATGCAAGTGATTTCATACCTAAAACATGAGGTGAGGGGACAGTTAGGAGTTCAAAGCTACATACAGAAGTGAACTGTGGCCAGGCAGTTTATCTCCTGCAGAGCTTGAAGGGTCTCTGTTCTGCCTTTTAGTCATTTACTTGCAGAAGTTTCTCAGTCATATTATTAAATTAGGAAATATTTGAAGCACTTGTGGAAAAAAACCCAAACACACAAACAAACAAACACAGCATAATATTACTGTGCCTGGAGACACCAAGCTATTCCAGTCTAACATAGGAAACCTTCTTTTTGAAAATATGCGATGCATATTAAAAATCTCTGCAAAGCATTTACCAGAATAATCTTGCTGAAATGACCCTCAATTACTCAGACTAATGCATTTCTCCCCTCAGAGAACCCTTACACAAATATTGTGCTTTTACATACTGTCTCTAGGCAGCAGTGCAGCACTTCTGCCCTATTTAGCACTATTTCTTTAAATCATCTTCAATTCTAAAAAAAAATCCCAACACACTAAATATTCTTTTCTTTGTGACAACATATATCTAGTGTAATCAGTTTTACATTTCAACAGTAGATGCATGCAAGTTTAGTCAGACTCTTGAGTAGTGGATATAGAACATCATGAGTAAAATTTCATTAAGTGCCCAAACCCCTTTAATATCTTGGCAACCAAAATCAGTTCAGAGGAACTCAGGAAAAAGTGCTTGTCGTTACCTGATGGCCTATGGTGAACTATAAATAGTGAGAGAATAGAATTGTTAAACACTTTGGCTTTAAAGAGTCTGAATATATGAAACAATTTGATCTTATAGGAATATATTTGAGCCAAATTCTTCTCATTTCACCGTGTCATATTCTAAGCCTTTATAAAAGGTAGTCTCTACTCCAGGAAAGTATAAATTCATGTACCTTCTGTAGGCTTCAGTCAAGTTCATCAAAGTTATTTCAGCTGACAATCAGGTCTTAAAATCCTTTTCCTTTGAACACTGTTTTCAATAAGATTTACCTAATCCAGCTGTAGTTTTCTGTAAGGGCAAGAGTCCCACCAACATTTACTTCCTAGCCATCATTTCATGAGAACTCACACATTATATAAAATTTATACAAGTAAATTCTGTCAATTACATCTCCCCATTTGACACTGAAACACTAGGACCAGAGTATTAGGAATCTCCAAACTACTGCTTGAAAACACACCCTTCCACAGCAGACTTATTGAGGTTAATAGCCTTTGGTCAGTCTAGAGTAATCATGTAATCATGCACTTTGTGTTATTAGCAGCCTTTATCCAGAGAGATTACTAAAACAACAGCAATGAATATTAAAATCCTCTGTGGGACAGGTACATTGGAACATAGGAGGATAGTGTAGTGATGTAGTATGTATATGTCAATATTATCAAACAATTCTAGCCCTACTGAAATATATATGAAACTACTGGAAAGGATTTTGTCTGGATGATTTTTAAGGAACTGTGCTGAAATTCAGGCTAAATGAACTACGCTGGGGCCCATGACTGCATAGCAGGTTTAGATACACAGTTGTTGCTCAGAGAAAAAGGCAGAGTAACAGTAATGAACGATGCATAAGTAGTAAATGACAGAAGTTAAAACCACAGTCATACAGCCAGATGGGAGGAAAAAAAGCCAAAAAAGCAGGGAAGTGCAGGAGAACTTTTCATAAATCAGATGTTTAATAACATATTCATGACTAATAAATGTGCTGTGCTGTTGTGTGGGTTGTGTTGTTGCTTTTTTTTAATGTAGATCATTAGCTAAGCATTAAATTGAATGGAGCTGTGCCAGTTTATACCAGCTGAGTATGTGGCCACTCAATATCAACACAGGAATAACAGGAGAGCACCAAATCAGACATTCCTTTCTTTAAAACATACAAATTCCAATAGGTGAGGCCAAGACCAGTCAAACACATGATCTGTTAGTGAGCCTAGGCTCATTTATGAATTATTATCATGCTTACGATGGTTTGTGGCACAAAGAATAATCCTGATCAGCAAAGCCAACACTGAACACATCCATTTTTAAGAAAGATGATTCTGGAAGTCTTCCCAGGTTATACATCTGCCTCTCTAATTCAGACTTACTCAGAAAGTACAGTCTTCTCTCTATGACATATTTGTGGGTGAGCTCAGAGCAGCTTGCTAAAAAATACTAGTTAAGATGCTGACTGGATGTTAGATACTGTATTTACAACTATAATTGGAAACACATTGATTCATCTGCATAAAATGTCGTCTAGCAATTGTTTAACTTAGGGCAGCTAGAAATGGATTTGATTTACAGAGGAACACATAGGAAGACATTTTCTTCTTGGCTTTCTTTCTTTCTCATCTTGTTTTCCTTTTGTCACATGAGTTCTGAAGCCTTTTAACCTTTTCCTTCACGACACATTCCTCTCCTTTGTAAAAATCAAGCAAGTTCTTCCTCAGTGGAATTGTAATGTATTTCAAGAGGGACTAATGGCAATGATACACTGCTTAAGCCATTCATACATTATTCAGAGTCAGCCAGCCAGGTTCTCAAGATCTAAAGCATCACTCCTTTTCTAGCTTTTCTAGCACTAGGTATTTCCTCAGACATAGTCTGAGAAGGATGACTATACTGTTCTGAATCATCTTCATTGTTCAAGGCTTGTAGGCAGTAAAAACTCAGCACCTCAGAGCTGATTTCCTCAGTTGTTTTGTGTGTGTGTGTGTGCTTGTGTGGTGGTAGACAAACCAATGTTTCTGTTTAGTTGGCTTTTTAGGTCTTTTTCATATGCCATCTGTGTCTCAATAAACTGAACTCACATGTTTTACACACGGAAATAGCACACAAACCTGTCTAAGTGCATGAACAATACTCGAATTCAAGTGCTTCTTAATGAAGCAAATGGAAACACTGTAGACACAAAAGCAAAGCCCCATAACAGAGAAGTGTTCTGAAGAAAACCACAAAACACAACAAGAAAACCACAAAACACCCAAATGGAACTCCAACCTCTCACATTACCATATCAACAGCCAAAAGGACTATACAGCTTGGTCAGCATCTGGTACGGCCACTGCCACATTCTTTGAAAACCCCTGTGCAAGAACAGTGGAAAACCACCTAAGAGAGGGAAATGCAGCTAGGGCAAAGAAGTAAATGATCATAATTTGGTAAGAAGCCACTCCAGCTTCAAGTACCAGCTCCATGCATTTTCTAAGGGATATCTACATTAAATGTAGACATTCTACACCTGAAATGACTCATTATTGTAGATTTTAGGTCAGATTGAAATGTGGGGTTTTTTTACATAAAAAGATTTTTTATGGACTATAAGTTGTGAACATAACAGAGGATTCAGACTTAAGATTGGATGGTATGATTTTACAGCACACTATGTTGTTAGGTTCTGGCACTTCAAAAGGATTGATTTTTTTTCTCCAAGTCTCCTGTTTAGCTGGAGGGCATGCAGATATATTTTGCTAGCAAAAGGGTTAATAGATTCAACCTTTTGAAAAATGTACTTCTTTACATGCATATAAGATGATGGATAGTTAACTGCATGCACATTGGTAAACAGAGGTGAAAAACAAATTAATTGGAAGGTATAGAGTTTATTGTTTGTTCTCTGTTTGATAGATGGATCTCATTATTTTCATTGGACAGACAAAGCCATAACAGTTTCCAGAGAAAGGAGAAGTGGCAGCTCCAGGAAACTGCTTACAGATGGACACCCAGCAGGCTAAAAATATTACTTCTGTTCACCTCATCAATAAACTGGCTCCATGCAGAATGGCAATTATTCTTTTCCTGCTCGTGTTGCCCTTTGTGAGGCCTGAGGACTGTTATTGATAACAGGGTATGGAGTGCAAAATATATACAGTAACTCAAACTCATTTACTATGGTAAATCCATACTGGGTAGTAATGATGCCTTTTATGCCATTATTTAAAGTGGCAGTGTGCACTCATCAATGTCCAAAAGGATTAAGTTGATCCTGCATTTTGCTACTAGCCTATTAATGATTAATGATACACAGTTATTATTTGCCTATTTTAGACATAGCACATTCTGAGCTGAAAGAAAAAGAAAACTGTGTTATGTCTCTAATAGATTAGAATTTCACAAGCAGCAGGATCTTTCTGATCTTTCTTTGACCCCAATGCACACAGAGGGATGGATCCAAACTGTAACAGTACATTACCTGGAGAAAGCAGGTACCCCCCAGGTGAGAGCAAGGAGACCACAAAATTGCTTTGCTGGGGTATCAGCAGTGTTGTCACCCAGCCCTGACCATGGGGTGGAACAAGCTTCATGCACTGCAAGAAGCCATGGAACCCTGAGAACAAAAGCTATCTGAGAAAGTGACCACAAATGTTTTCCATCTGAATTGCTGACATGCACAAATAACTTATTCTGCATTGACAGTCCTCTACCTTTTCACCCCAATACACTTTCTGAATGCACAACAAACTGAACTTATTCTATAAGGTCTACATAAGAATCCATATGGATCTGCTGACTACACAGTTGAACTTCCTATGAGAGAGGCTATGTACAGTTTTCAATATTTAATGACAATTTCTACGTGTTACATACACACATAAGCTGAGAAACACTAAAAGAACTTAGCTTAAATATATCATACACACACAAAGGGAAATAATTAAGGTCCAGAAATACTGTGAAAGCTGCAATATGCCTAAGGATAAGTGATTTCTGCCCATAAAGTAGGTTAGATGGACACTTGATCTTATTCATCCTAAAAGATCTTTTCCTTTTACACCAAATGAGCTATGTGACGGAAATGTTAATTTGATCCATAACAAAACCATTACTTCACAAGGTCCAAGGTGAACTGCCCTTGTGAAATGAAGAAAGTTAAGATAATTAGAAAAATTGGAAATTAATTCAATGCAGAGCTTAAGGCAGATGTAGAGGGCTACATTCAGAAACCACTAAAGCCAGTGGAAATACTGCCATTGACTAAAGTACAGTCAAGCTCCCTGTTTCAGAAAGAATTCCCCTACAGGCACGGAGTTACACCTGTGTTGCTGTGTTGCTACAACTATTGACATCTACCCTTTATGAAGATTCTTTTCACTTTGCAGTATATAGAAATTTGTAATTGAAATTAAATATTCTGTATTTCAGATTTTAAAAAAAAATCTATGAAATTACCTGTTCCTATTTCTGAACACAGCAGCCCTGTTGCTTCACACAGTATACACATGTCTGCACTCAGTCAGGGGTCCTACACCTCCATTAGATTAGTCATACTTAAATTTATCTGTGTTAATACCTGAGAAACCCACCTCAGCAGCTGTTTCATATATGCATATGGACTTCCTTTATAATATCCATTGTGTAGACTTAAAGAAATAGTTGGTTTTTCATTTTCACCTGAATATTACAAATGTACATAACTGGTCTTTATCTAGAACCATTTTTAATGCCCAGAATGACAGTCAACCTACAGTGAACTTACAAGTCTAATTTGTAATGAAGAATAATAATATACTAATTTTTAGTAATAAATTAAACCTATATTTTTTAGAGGGCTTTAGATTTGTTTGTGAGTTTGGTGCGGTGTTTTGTGTTTGGCTTCGTTTTATTTTTTTAGGACACAGGCTGCTTAATAGCCATCATCTGTTTTCCTTTACTATTGTCTGGGTTATCATCAAACAAATATGTAAAATGGGAACAAGATCAGTAAAATCTAAAAGTTACTGGAAAATTTACTAGCCTTGCATAATAATAGAAGTTAAATTTGAGTCTCTTTTAGAAGTATTGTTACATCACTAGGTCCACCTTGTAGTAATTCACATTACCATGGTTCAGTGTTGGCTTATTTGACAAAAATATTGTTTCATCAAGATTTCACAGTCTTGCTCTAGTTGGAGAAAAGGGCAAGTAGATTCTTAAGGGTATGTACTCTCCATAAATGAAACGTCACACTGCTTTAAACTGAATATTTCTTGTGTCTATGCCCTTATGCTCTGCTAGATTTTATGACACTACTTGTCTCACAAGTAAAATCAGGTTACTGGTCTTAGCATTCTAACTGTTCTCCACATATGGCTATCCCCTTTATGACCTGGATGAAATATTTTTGCTCCCTATCGTCTATGTATTAGTGAACATCTTTGCTTAATTTTATTCAGTCACAGCAGCTTCTATTATTCATTCAAGCCTAAAAAAGCAAGTTATTTACCTATGAGCAGAGACTTTACCCAGCAAGTTTATAAGCACACATATAAATTAGAATTATTATTTTGACCAAGCAATAAAGTTTCCTTAGAGTTTTCTAATCACTTTTAGAATTATATTGTAAAGAAAATCTATTAATCTTATAATGATTTACACACTACAGAAGTAGCATTTCTAATGTAACTACCAGGGCAGGAGGGAGAGGAGAATTAACCTTTCAGCATTTCTAAACAAGACAGATAATGCATGAGTGGCCAAAATGTGCCTTAAAAAAGCTATTTTCATAAATTTATAAAATGATTCTTCAATTTATCTCTTAGGAAGTAACACATGATCTCTACTTCTAGGTCATCACTGATAAATAAAACAAACATGAACTCCAGAGCACAAATGAGTTGCTAGACTTTAACGAATTTGTCCTTCTATTTAATACTATTAATTCATCACTAGATAATGCTCAATTATTTAGTAATGTAAAAAAATATTTTATTTCAAAAAAGAAAATCTGATGTCTAACGAGCAATGGTGAACATGGAAAAAAACACATAAACTCAAGTATTCAAATGACTTTTTCTATTCTCATGCTCCCTTCACATCTCTCCAACAGCCCTTCCAACATGACACAACAAAATGGTTAGGTGTA
>NW_008656282.1:291-43420 GCF_000695815.1 Acanthisitta chloris | reverse complement strand
CCCTAGAAACTTATATTTTCTCAGCAAAGCATGTTAAAATGCATTTTTTTCTAAATGTAAAAGTGTTGTCTTACTGTAGGACTCCCATCTTTGGCATAACATTTTTAATAGACAAAGAACAGCCAGAAATTGTAGATTAAGCTTTTATATTGAAAATTCTGTTAGCAATAACAGTTAGATGCTGCTTCCAAAAATGTAATACTGATGAAAGATTGCGTAGCTATTGAAATCCATTAAATTCATCCTGTTGTTTTGAATGAGATTTGGCTAAGACTCCAAGCTCTGCAAAAAAAAAAAGCTCTCAAGAAATCCATTAATTACTTACACGAGTTAAAGAATTAAATACCTCAGGAAGCAGCAACAATATCATTCTGTGTTCTCTGTCTGTATCTAGGTATCTATAGAAAGGAGAGCACTCACTGGCTGAATTCTGTGATCTATTCCATTTGCAATGAGATAGAGAGAACACAGGCATACACTGGATTTTCATGACAATATATACTACTTACATATCAGGTGGGGGGAAGCAGGCAAAGAAGGGAAGGATTTAGTGTAGTAACCCTGATCTTGGTTCAGTTATTTTGAAAACCGCATTATATCGCTTCTGATGTTTTAAAAGTGAGTTAAATATAATTTTAGAAGAATAAGCTGAAACACTATAATCACTACCACCATAAAAGAACTGCTTAGCCTCATTTTTAAGCCTCTGAATGAGACAAAAGTTACTAGGTTACCATCCCTGTTCTCTACCAGTAAAGAATTAAGCTCTTGTTCCTGAGGTTTGCAGCAATTGTTCAGATGAGGACAAACAGGTATGATAAGAAAAGTAGACATTGATTCATTTCATAAGTGTCCAAATAGACACAACCCAAAGAATGAATTTTGTTGCCAATATTATTTAATCTTTCTGAAAAAACTGCAATAACTAGGTTACCATCCCTGTTCTCTACCAGTAAAGAATTAAGCTCTTGTTCCTGAGGTTTGCAGCAATTGTTCAGATGAGGACAAACAGGTATGATAAGAAAAGTAGACATTGATTCATTTCATAAGTGTCCAAATAGACACAACCCAAAGAATGAATTTTGTTGCCAATATTATTTAATCTTTCTGAAAAAACTGCAATAAACCATTGGCATCCTGGCCTGGATCAGGAACAGTGTGGTCAACAGGACCAGTGATTCTGCCCTGCCCCTGTACTCGGTGCTGGTGAGGCCACACCTCCAATACTGTGCACAGTTCTGGGCCCCTCAGTTCAGGAAGGACATTGAGGTTCTGCAGCGAGTCCAGAGAAGAGCAACGAGGCTGGTGAAGGGACTGGAGCACAAGTGCCATGAGGAGAGGCTGAGGGAGCTGGGGCTGTTTAGCCTGGAGAAGAGGAGGCTCAGGGGAGACCTTATCACCCTCTACAACTCCCTGAAAGAAGGTTGGAGTCAGGTGTGGGTTGGCCTCTTCTGCCAGGCAACCAGCAGTAGGACAAGAGGGCACAGACTCAAGCTCTGCCAGGGGAGGTTTAGGTTGGATATGAGGAAGAGATTTTTTTATAGAGAGAGTAATCAGACACTGGAATGGCTGTCCAGGGATTCACCACCCCTGCAGGTTTTCAAGATGAGACTGGATGTGGCACTTAGTGCCATGGTCCAGGAGTAATGGTAGGGTTGGACTCGATGATCTTTGAGGTCTCTTCCAACCTGGTTGATTCTATGATTCTATGATTAGCACTGTAGTGTATTTCCCACGAGTCCATATCTCACTGCTACCAACCACCAACCACCACCACGAACCACCATCACCTGGCTTTTTGTTGAACAGAGAAAGCCCACAGGCCACTGCCTTACCACTTAATGTATGTGGCCATGGAATCTGGCCCTAAGCTCTGAAAGAGCATTTTCATTTTGTATAGCATGGGAAAACAAGTGTGTTACTTTTTGACTCCACTTTGTCATCGTTTTTCTAATTATGGATATAAGAAGCTTCCTGAAGGGGCATCTATAGAGGAAAAGGCAGATGAGGAAAAACATATCCTACAGAGGTCTTCTAGAGACATCCTGAGGCTGTTCCTCTCAGATGCTACAGAAGCTGGCTGTATGCACTAGAGCCAAAACTGAAAGCCAGCTGAAGCTTTTCTAAAGACAGCAGAATACAAATATGAATGTCATGCTCTTGGGAGGGAACAATATAAACAAACAAAGAAACAACACCCCCCAAACTATTTGAATACAACAAATACAACTGCTCAGCTGGATACATCTGAACTCTCTCAGAATTCGAAAGGGAAAAGTTTTTAAAGAAAAAAGGAAAAAAGGAAAAGAAAACACATGAAGCACTAGAAAATAAGGCACTTAAGCCAAAACTAAAACTAAAACTCCTTTCTCTCACTGGAAGCCCAAAGCTTTTCTCAAAGGTTTTAACAAGTACACCATAGTATTTTCTATGTAAGAAAGTGAGAAAAACTCCAAAGCAGAAAAAAGCCAGCAAATTAAATTACAGGCCACAGTCCAAAAATTCCCTACTATTGACCTAGACATATATTGCATCTAAGGAACTCTAGTAGATAAAGAAAAACTTTGACAGAAGCAAGGAACGTGTCACTTTCATAGGAGTCTGAAATTAAAATTACCAGAGCACAATTTTATTCACTTATTTTTCCTTTAACATAGTAAAACATAATGGCAAAGATCCTGATGCCTTTAACCCTTCAATTAGTTCCAGGAAGAGCAGCAGTTATTCACTGAGTGACTGGGATCAAACAGTATATGGATTGCAAACTGGGATGTCTACTGACTGCACAAAAAGAGCTGCAGGAACAGTAGTGTAACATGCTACTAATATGATGTAATATGTAATTTTAAAGGATTGTAAAATGAAGAAACAGCCTCCTCAACTACCAATATTAATGATAAATGACCATTTTGCTATAAGCCACTTCCCTGCGTAAAACTGAAATAAGTGTATATTGTTGCTTTGCTAATTAGTCATAAGAAAAAGATATTAAACATGCCAAGCTTGAATATTTTACTATGTTAACCAGACAAAATTAATTACTGTAGATGATATAAATACCTAATTATTGAGTTTAATCTAAAAATATGGAAATTATAACTCATAAAACTGGTGAAACTCCTATTTCTCTATTTTGCCTAAGCAGTATGAAACAGAAATAGTATTTTCAGCAGTTTTACCAGCACAAAAAAAGCTCTTGGGAGCCTTTTCTGCTGTAAGCACACACAGATCAAGGCACCAATGGTCCCTCTAATCCAAATATTTGCCAGGCACCATTGCTTTCCCTTGAAATCTTCCAGCTGTTGATGACTCAGCTTTTGAGCTGTGAACTAATAGTATTTCAGTATTAGAAAAGTGGTACTGCCCATTCTAAAAAGTTCATTGAATTGCAAGCACTCATAACTCTTTATTAAATGCTGGAACAGAAAACATTCCTTTCTGTTATGTCTCTTCATCTGTACAACTTCTTGGTCTTTGCCACCTAAAATTCAAACTTAGTATTTAACCTTGTGCTAATTGCACTTCATGCTTTTCATGCAGAACTTGCAAGACCTATAATCATCAATTCGTAGTTCACAGTCTCTTCTCTTTGTTTTGCAGCAAATGTCTAGATGGAAACAAATGTGAAAATTCTTCCAGATGCATCATCCAACAAGGTTTAACAATGCATATAAAAAGATTTGTAAAATAATTAAAAATTTTCTTTATTTAAGGATTTTTTTTCTACTACCAGTTACTCCTGAGTAGCTGGTACCAGTTGACACAACAAAAACCTCTTTGCAAAGGGATACAAATCACCATTGATAGACAACAGTACACTTTATCTTCTTTTTACATAAAATATCCTTGGTTTTGGGTGCACATTCGAACCCGTCAAAACCACCAAGAGGTTCAGAGAGACATTATCAGTTGACACAAGGGCAATAATACTTAGCTGCATACAAGTGAGTATATTAATGGTATTAAGTTGCCTGAAGATCTCTGAAGTTCTCGTTCCATAGTAGGCGTTTCCTGCTTTTGAAAAATGCTAATTCTTATTAGTTATGACATGCATTTTTCTCTTTTACTTAGCCTGCTCTTTCTAATGAGCTGCCTTCTTTGTAATCTCTGTAACAGAGATTTAGTATTAAAAACAAAATATGAATGACACTGAAGTCATGCAAGTCATTAGTTTACATAGAACAAAAGCATTTCACCATTTAGACATAAATGGAGACAAGCTGAAGTATCACATGATATTGTGGGGGGATTAAAATAACTCCCTTTTATTGCTAGATGGTTACACTAGGTTACCCCTCTGAGTTACACTAGGTGCTGAGTAGTACCTCTGCAGAGCATGGAAAACTTGAGGGAGTAGACAATCATGAAGATTTCAGAAAAACATCAAAAGTTTATGACTCCATTGCTCTCACATACATATATAGCCTAGCTTCTCTTTAATCAAGACTTTTTTTTTTTGTGGAGATAAGCAGAGTTATGGGCTGGTATGAATGGTATGTGTTATATTTCAGTGATAGTGCTACTTAGAAGAAAAATAATTCAAATCTCATTTGATAATCTGATCTTCATTTACTAAAAATGTTCTCATTAAAATTCACTAACAAATATATTGCATTCTTCCTTGAATCCCTATGGGATGCAAGGCTTTTGTAGCTTCCTCTGACTATATGTGATATTAAAGCAGTTCTTCAGCTGTGAAAGCTTCAGTGCCCCCAGTTTAAGTGATCACTATAAAGAATAACAAATAGAAGCTTTTGACTAGATGGCAAGAGGGAAAACAATCAACCTACAGGGAAATAATACTTTAATACATGGGAGGAAGGGAAAACAGATAATCACTTACAAGCAGGAACTGAGTAATTTCATCTGCAGTTTCATAGCTTGATATTTTCAAACTATCCATGAAATGCCAGCAGATCAGTGTTCTCACTTCAATACCATATTCTAGGGCAAGAATGAGACTTTGATAATTTGAATGCACTTTGATAGTGCATCAAATTAATTTAGTCCTGAAGAGCAAAGTGGTTGTGTTTCTGAACTATAACCGGATGGCAGAGAGAATATGAAAAGAAAAAAATTAAAGCATTGTTTCCCACCTTCAGAAGCCAATCTTTATAATGCTTTCATTAGCAGTTAAAAAACACTACTCTGAAATAGAGGAAAAATTGATTTGATGGCCCTGAATACTATGGGGTATAGTGTTGTTTCCCATTTTACTAACAGCCAATGTAGAGAGTTTATTTTATAGTTGCTACACTTGTAAAAGGTTAGTTTGTAAAAGAACCAAACAAAAAAAATATAAGCAAAAGGAGATGTAGGGTTTTTTATATCTTCTAGTCCATGTAAAAGTCATTCCTGCATGTAATAGACATAAGAGATGAAGTACAGTCTTTTTCTAGAAAAGACAATTCTAGTAATGTAGGCAAGAAAGTGAATCTTTCTCTGGTGAATGTGGGCAGTATAAGTTTGTTTATAGCATAACCAAAAAAAAGGCCAGCTGAAGTTGGATCCAGTAATGTACATATCATACTACATACCAAAGGAAATTTCTGTTGTGCATAAAAACAGATTGCTATCTGGAATATTACTTTTATCCAAGCCTCCTAACCAGCAAGTAAATCCTTTAGGATCTGTGAAAGTTTGATTGAGAAATGGTTTATTTTCCTATCCAATATATGCTGTAACTTTGCCTACACTTTGTCAGTTTGGTGGATTTCATTTGCCCAGATATAGATTTAAACACCTTTGTTATCTGATCTGACAGAAGGAAATGTGCATTTCCATGAAGTCAGCAGACTCTCAACAAAAGCAGGTATTTACAGTCTGGAATGGAGCAAACTGTTTCTCTCCAGTAAGTATAAAGTGGATCTAGACAACTAGGTGAGTGAAGCAAGATGAGTTGCTCTCCATTGCCAAGGCAGCACCAAGACCTAGGAATATATTAGAATAATGCTGATGGCAAGCTCTGCTACTTCAAATACTGTAAAGGAAGGGAGTGTGTAAACGGGGGAGAAGAGAGAAGCAGTACTTGGAATAGTCAAAACAGCAATGTATTATTTTCTCTATTGCACATTTGAATGGTAAAGATAAGCACCAAGAACATACTTTCCCCAAGTACTTGAATCTATCCACCCTGAGAATATCAGACTGGTAACAACACTACACAAAAGAATGAGGAAGGTAAAAAATACTTTGATAACTATTCTATCTACAATGATTAC
This sequence comes from Acanthisitta chloris, assembly GCF_000695815.1. NCBI lineage: Eukaryota > Metazoa > Chordata > Aves > Passeriformes > Acanthisittidae > Acanthisitta > Acanthisitta chloris. The sequence continues at coordinate 37,199 of NW_008656282.1, read as the reverse complement.
AATTCAGGAAAACCTGGCTTCAGATACCATAAGGACCTGCTGTGACATGGTTTAATCTGAAATCCTAAAGACAGCTAATACTTTAAAGCTTAATTCTTGATATTTCACTGGTCAAAAATCATTGCCTGCCTTTTGATTCCAGGATTCTCATCAACTGTTATTCTTGCAAATTGTGCCAGGAAATCTAGACTGAGACTTGAGAAATGTTCAATTGCATGATTGATCCTATTTAGCACAAAAACTTCAAGACATCAGTTGCTGAATTATTACTCGGATCCTTTAATATTTGGTGAATACTGATTTATAGTCACTGATGGTCATACATTGTCTTACTCTTTACATGTTTAAGCACAGGTCAAATGAATGATGTTACAGAAAACCAAGTATCCTATATTCTATGATTCAGCGACTGAAAAATCTTAGCCTATTTTTGCTGACCAGTGCTAGCACACACACCAAGAACCAGGAAACAAACAGGTGCAGAGCGACCAATTCTTTCAGCCGATAAAGTTTTGAAATAAAAAGATTCTTGTTGCAACAGTTGCCTTACCTCTCCCAGCAGAATGCTTTCCAGATGAGCAAATGCTCAGGAGAACAGGCAGGCCTTATGGACTAGCAATTGTTCTAATGAGCCTGTCACTGCGAATTCAGAGATATTCAGAGCCATAGACTCCATTTCACAGCTTACTACAGCCTAAGTGCTAATACAGGGAGGAAAGCTCTCCTGCCAACCACAACCACATCTCTCCAAATCATAGACTGAATCTTACTTCAACTCCCAGTCAAACACAGCTTTTTCTCCTTCCTATGATTCTCAACCTGCCTTTCCAGGTGGTTGTTTTATCACCCAGAACAAAGGGAAACTGCCTCAGCCATTTCAAGTACCCATTACTGGTCCTGAAGGGCATATGGCTGGCAAAGGAGCCAACCTCAAATAAAATGCTAAGCAGAAATGGTGACACCTGAACCATTTGGAATTTTGGCTCACCATACCTGGGAAGCTAAAGTGAGCTTCATAATGCTATTAATTTCTTGCAAATTGCCAAGATATCATGAAATCTTCATACATTGCTTTAATGAATGGTTAGAACAGGAAAAAAGTGAGGGAAGAGGAGAATGATGAAAACCCTGAGAGTGTCTCATGAATCAAAAGAGAAACCCATAGATCAAGACACTAAAATGAAACCTAAATTGTCTAAAGCTGTCCAGAGTGGTGTCTTTCTCTGGATATATTCAAAACTCACCTAGATGTGAACCTGTGCAACCTGCTCTAGGTGAACCTGCTTTAGCAGGGGGTTGGACTACATGATCTCCAGAGGCTCCTTACAAACCTAACCATTCTGTGACTTTCCAAGTTGTCTGTATTGAATCAAAATCATTACTGTGTTTTCCACCTCAGCAACCATTTGCAAATCCAACTCAGCTATTAGCCACCCAAAATATGTAAAAAAGGTTTCATCTTCCAAACCTAGGCAATTGGTTAAGTTATTCCTGTTTCCCTGACAACCTGTCAGCATTCATGACCCAGTGAAATTCCCAACTGAGTTGCTGATCAGGCAGTTAATAATTTAGATGTTTCTTTCTTTTGTGGGCTTGTGTTTGTCATTAATGATAGAGCCAGTAGCAAACAGCTCGTCATCTAGTTCATAAGTGGGACAAGTGTGAGGTAACACTACAGTCATTAAATTAGCCAAATCTCTTCAGATGTCTTTGCCTGGAATCATAGTAAAAACAAAGAACAAGAGCTCTGCTCTCATCTAGACCATGCCTTGAACATACCTAGAGTAATCATTAGCTGCTTCATCCTTTTTAACTGCTGTTTTAATTCAAACTAGGATGTGGACATAGTACAGAAGCATCAGCTAATTGCCATTGTTATTGGCTTCTTCCAAAAATGAAATGTCATTTCACTGACACTGAATCTATTACAAGCAGCACAAGGCTTCACTTTTTTTTCTGTAATCTCTCCATTGGGCAGAGCAGTTGAAACAACACATAAGGCTAGACAGCACTCTCAAACAAAACTTTGAGCAAGGAAAGCACTGTGCATCTGACTCTTCAAGGAATCTTTTCCTACTTATTTTCCCTGTATGCCTGAGACACACCAGATTCTGCCCTTCTCCTTTTCAACCATGCTTGGTAAAGATGAGATACTTGCCACAGTTATGCTTATTCCTGCACATCCAAACCCAAATACCAGTGCAGCTGTGTGTGGGTGTCAAGGCTATGAAATAGTTGAAATAATGATGTCTTTGGCTCATGAAAAAAAAGAATTTATCCAATAGGACGAAATGTGTTTCACTGCAATATGAATAAGTGGCAATTTCCTGGGTGCTCTGAGTTCTGCAGCTTCTTCATAATTGAGTCCTTCATTAGCACTTTTTAAGCATCCCTTCTCATTTTCATTGCTTCACTGAAAGAAAATTATACTTCAGCCTTACTTTATTTCCAACATTAATACAAGTGGATAGACATTCCCCTACCCCTCCCCCTTTAAGATGAGGATCTTCTGTTAGGAAAGAAAAAGACATCTTCTGAAAGTCAGGTTTCTACAAAAAATACTTTTGCAATTTCAAGAAAATGAAACCTGAAATTTCAAAGTGGTTATATTCTGGTACTATCAGGAAATTAAAATAGTCCTGCAGTACAAAGACCAGAAAATTAAATTTTCTAAGAATGGTTCAGTGCTATTTAACTCCTCAGGCTGAAGGGAGTTTAAAGAGAAGTAAGGCTGAAAGTGTATGCATGTGTATATTTTAGCAACAATTCTTTACCCTCCCTCCAGCACAGGACCACAGCATATTCAGAAAGAATTCCTGCCATTAAAAGTTTTTCTTCCATGTTTACTAGAACCAATGGGCTCTTTTCTGAGCCCCTGTGCTTTAATTTCTTTTGCCATGTTTCAAATATTTGTTGTGATTTCTCAGAAGACCTAGCCATATACAGATCCATTTTGGCAACTTTATGCACTGCAATGAGAAAAGGCAATGCAACCATGGCCTTTAAAATCACTTATTGTTTAACTACAATAACACTTTGTTTCAGAGCAGTAATTCTGGGGAGTGATTTGGGACTCTAAAAACATGTATGTAATCCATTAAAGTATCCTGTGTGTTCTCCAGCTGCTAGTCTTGAAGTCTCTCCCATTAATCACATATCCTACCTTCCCAGCCACTATTGATACCTGAGATGATATGTTCTGTATTCCTCTGATGCCCTTGTTTAGGCACCTGGGTTGCTCTTTTTCAGTTTAGTTTGCCTGTGTAAAAGAAGACAGGCAGCAAGGTCTGCTGCTCCATAAAGCTAAAGAGAGGTTTCAAGAGTCACTGATCAGCCTAAGAAATGTGAAGAGGCGGCCAAAATTGGTTTCAGTAATTTGGTACATTAGGAGAGTAGGGGATTTGTTCAGGAAGGCATTATACTGTGCTAGTGATGAATGGGAATCAACCTGCATCACTGAACCAGAATACACAGCCTAAGTAGAAATGAAGTGTTGAAGCACCTCAGGTGGTGTGGTAGCATTAAGAGAGGAGTTAATGAGAGAAAACATGATATGGAGAAACATCAGGAAAAATTAAGTTGAAAAAATTATAAGAAATGAGGTCTGGATACAGTCTATCAGAAACTGACTTTGAGCCTAAGGAAATGCACTTTATCTCCTAGGCAGGTGGCTCAGACTGAGCTCTAGAAGAAAAACTCTTAAGTGCAGATAGACTATTTTAAGAGCATATGAAAAGACAGAATAACCCCAGGAACAATTTCAAGTTTTCTGTATTGACAATGAACTATGAGATGAGTTTAATGAATAAGGATGGCATCATAAAAATCTACTTTTTTTCTAACATTCAATTTCACAATAAAATGAGATGAATTAATGTGGAAGTAGCACACTATAAAATAAAAATAGGACAAGGTAGCAATTCTTGGAGGGATTTTTTTCTAAGTTGTTTCCTAAAAGTAATGTATGCTAATGCCTGTTTAATACTGAAGTAAAAAATCAAAACCAACCAACTAAAACCCAACAAAAAAAACCCAAACAACCACACAACAAAAACCTCAGAAAGACTTAAACAAGAAAATTCAGAAATATACAGAAAAGGTTTTTTACATTTTTTCTTTTAAAAAAGCAAAATTATGTATTTGTTTGCTTTTATAGATCTTTTTCCAAGTTTGTTCATGGTGAGCTTGATCCAGCATACACTGAAGAAACAGGGAATTGCATAAGATGCAGCCTATGACAGGGTGCCATGACAAAATGTTTCATCTCAAGTCAACAAATCCACACATTTTAATACAGCACTTAAAGATAAACATGAACAAAAATTCTGATTCTACCTAGACTTTTGAATCAGTGGCAGTACTGTTTATGGATACTTTAGAAACATATTTTCACATCTAGCCTGATAAAATGAAGTTCAGCATATGCAATAAGAAGAAGAAACAAAAACCAGTCCAAGAATGTCTAAGAAACAGTGCATTACCCATAACTTTTAACTATTTGACCATTTTTACCATGTGCATGTGGCAACTACTTACAGAATCTCAATTTGTCATGTTTTCTCTCCTAAGCAAAAAAAGTTCTGGTAGTTCACTATTTTGGTTTTTTGCTATGATGTTCTGGTTGGATGCTGGCTTCCTTCTGGCTTATCTTTCAGATGTCACAAGAGCACCATGGTCTTGCCATTACTGCAAGCACTCAGCTGCCTGGTCTTGTACTTTAAAAAGAGTTGTTCAATCTTAAAAATATTACATGATCTAAATGGACACTTCTGTCTCAGCCTTAACACACTTAGTGAAGCTTTGCCTGGCACAATCTATCTATAACACTGCAAACACTGACAAAAAAATAAGGCTGAAGTTACCCTACTGGTAATACAACTCTCCTTTGGCAATCTACATGTTTCATTCTCATGCCTACTGTTACATCCAACCATTTAGGAGATGTGCTTTAACTCCTACCTTAAGTCAATTTTTAATCTCTGCAGAAATTGTTTCATTGGTTGTCAGTGTATTTTTCACAGAAAATCTGATACACTAGCCAGAGATTAGCCAGTTGTACATCATATTGCCCAAAGTTTCCCTGGAAAAAAGAAGACGAATAGCTGTGATAAATTACATCTGCTGTTTCCTTCCTTATTTCCATCATTCTAATGGGATGGGTTTCACAATCTACTATCCATAAATAGAAGGACAGTTGTGCCAATCTCACTCTTTGCCCCTATGAATGTCTGCAGAGTAGAAATTATTAAGCAAAACAATGCTAAAGGAGCAAAAGCAGAGATTGAGTGGCTTGTTTTTGCTCCTAATAATTACTGCTGCCCATGCTTGTACAGTTATGACTCAAAGATAAGTGAATCACTACTGTCCTTGGTCCTAAAACACACCCAGCCCCTATTGCATCAAAACTCCGTGGCACCTGCCAGCTCACTGGGGTAACTCATTTCTATGTCAGTCACATACACATATCTCTGAAACTGAGTGACCAGCTAAAATGTACCTAGTGTCATGATAGCTTGTGTGCATAATACAGATGTTTCTATACTCTCTCAAAACCAAAAACAAACAAAATGGAAAAACATTGAGAAATAAAACTTCAGGCATGCCCACTTCTTTCTTCTGTTCCTTTTAAACCTCATAATATTTATCCTAACTTTTATCTTCTGAGTGGTTTGTTATTTGACTAGCGGGGCTTTTTTTTCTGGTTTTATTTCTTTATGGAGGGCTAGGGGGTGTTGGGGTAGGAAGGCAGAGGAATTGCTGCTGCATTTTTTGTCATTATGTTCTAACCTGCTTGCACCATTTTCTTCAGTTCATGCTTATCTGCTTCCACCAAACTTTGTTTAGTGTAAAAAGGAGTTCAGAAAGAATGGTAACCCTATAACACAACAAACTATTTCCTTCAGAATGTGTAAAAAAACCCCAAACCTTTCTGGTCTCTGAGTTATACTATCACTTGTGATCCCCCCTCCAGGGATGGTCAACAGCTTGTTCTTGAAAACAGGCACTGAGATCCTCCATGTTTGCAGGAGAAATTTCAAAGCCTTTAAGTGCAACAGCATTTACTACAGGCATGGTCCCTGGCAAACAGTGTAACCATGCTACTGATTAATCTTTCATAAGTGCTAGATGGAGAAGTAGAATTGTTAAAAACAAGAAAAAAAATCTCTGCTATTTAATTCTATAATTTTATACCAGCAACACTTGTTTTTATGACCTCTGGAAGCCATTTTTAGAACGCTTTTTTGCAAGGAAGACAACAAAAAATAAAACCAAACCTCCTTATTCTTACTCAAGAAGAAATCTAAAAGACCTACTTCAGACTGTTATTTTTATTTTCAGGTTTTTGCATTGACTGCTTTTAGTTAACATCATGATGCCAACATTCTGCCTACACCATTTGAGTTTAACCCTAAACACTTCCAGGTAAAAGGATGAGAGGATATTTACCTCACAAGAATCACACTACCTAGATAAAAATGCATTTTAAAGGGCTTAGCCAAGGAAGTGATGATAAAAAAGATGAAAAGACTAAACACAGTTTTAACACTAAATCACTTCATTGATTAAGATATTTATTATCAAAATCTATTTAAAATGTACCTGCAAAAATTATAGAGCATTTGAGATCTGAACAGTGTTGACGGAATATGGCAGAAAATTCTAAGGTATCCAAGTCTATTTTGAGCTACAAATACTAGCAATGCATTTTGAAATGTGTGGTAAATTGCTATGCTAATCAAGGTAAATCAAGCCTTGAATAAGAATGTCTTTGGATATAAGTTTTATTTTCTGTCTTTTGAGGGCACAATTGTTTGAAGACAGAGCATCAGAATTTTTTGTAAGAAGATGAATTAAATCCATTCCTTTTTCTTTTTCAGGGGATGACTTAAAATAGTATTAAATAATATGCATAAGGAAAAGCAGTTCGAGTCAAAGAACAGGGATGTAAGATGAATGAGACGTTACTAATAATGGTGCTGTCACAGTTAACAATTTTACTGCTTACTAGAGGCATTGCCAGCTAGGCTAGAATTACTCAGTAGCATAGTCTCTGCAACCCAGTGGTATTTTCATTTGCCACTCAGCTGTTGGAGGAAAATGCAAGTCTTTTAATGAACTATGAAATCAACCAGTAAAACGCTTTAGCTTATGAGACAGGCTGACTAGTATCAAGGTGATATATCATACACGCAGGGTGCTGCTCACTCTACTATGGTACAGTGAACTCAGGCTGCAAAACTACAGTATCCGCCAGCACATACTTACCAATAAAAGCTTTGCAAGGCAAATGAGGGTGTCTGAGGACAGCTTTAAAATATTTTATTGCTCTTAACTTCACAGAAAGCACAGCAGGGGTTGGAGAGAGCGAAGGGTTTTTCATTACTCTTCTTTAGTGACTCCACACAAAATTTGGTTCCCAGTATAAATCAGATCCTCCTTCTTAATACCAACTTTTTCTAGCTGATACGTGCAAGGAAGTCTAACTGGGCTCTTTCTAGCAGAAGCATCCATATTTCTGGGCTAATTGCAATGACATGTAGGTTGAGAGAGTAACCCAGGCCTCAAGTCCTGGACTTTAAAAGCTTCTACATACCCTGATTTACTGCTCATGCCTTAATTAGTCCATAGGTGGATGTCTTTGTCAAGTCTGTAGAGAGTGCAAAGGAGATTAATGCTGTATGGGCTACTTCACAAATGAGGCAGGGGCACAGATTGTCTTCTGGAAATGAAGGGTCAATAGCAACTACCAAGGGGACAGATTAAAACTTGTTCTAGAATATTTTTGCCACAGGATATCTTAGGTTTACTAGTACATACTTTAGACACCTCAGGCTGAGCTGCTCACATACCCTACAGGCCAAAATATCCATATTACTAAAGTTGACAAATAGCCTTCAGAATATTTCAGGCATTTTGAAGTAAAATATGCCCCATGTTCTACCTACAGAGACATGATGATCCAGCTCATAAATTTCACAAACAAGTTCTTTAGACCACCAAGTTTATTTTCCAAGAAGCAGTGTGGAACAATTATCTAACTGCATAATTTTATAATTATGTTTTCCACATATTGACGCTGTTACTTATTATTCATTTTTGTGTCTATTACTTTAAAATGTGAAGAATTATCCTGAAGACAGCCTCAGTGCTTTGGTCAGGTATTTCTGTAAATAAGTACAGGTAGAAATGCAAAGCAAGAAAAGGAAGTTAAATCCCTCAGTCTTTACAAACTCATAAACTATGTAAAAGAAATCAGTGAAGACATGCCTTCCTGAGCTACTCATAGTAATGAGAGGAATCACAAGAGGTTATGAGGCAAAGGCAAGAGGAGAGATGATTAAATTAACAATAAGCAGTATAAAATGGACAAATTACAGAAACAGCCTTCTTGAAAGGAAGCCTCACTTTAAGCTACCTATACATCTGAAGATAAGCTTGCTCAGGAGTAGATAAGCATATGAAAACTTAAAAGTTGCTATCCACAAGTACTTCAGGAGGTACTTCAAAAGGTGTTCCACTTTTTATAAGCCAAAAAAAGGGTAAACAACATTCTGGAGGGCATGTTTGAGTGTTTGGGTGAATGACTGGAGAGGAAGAAACCCAACAGATTACAGCCCTTGTATCAAAGGCTCTTGATGATGTCTTGACTACCCAATAGGGAACAACACTGTCAGCTCATGCACCATTGCCATGTGAAATTCAGCACAGCATAAGTATGTATTTTTCCCTGTTGACAGACAACTTAACCTTTCCCTGTATCTCAGTTTGCCATCTTTAAAAGAGGGAAAACAAGACAGAAAATAAAGAATAACTTTAGAGAAAAATGCACGAGCCTTATGCTCGTGAGGAAATAGTGGGAAATAGTGGGAAATGCAAAATATCCTTCAGAAATCACACACTGAGAAGCAAAATACTGCATGTAGTCAGAACAATTGGATTTTGCACTATTCAATATTTGGATAATATAGAAAGAATCTAAGGTTCATGAGGATGAGTCCCAAGATCTCAGTAAGAAGTCCTGCTACTAGAATTGTTAACTCTCGATCCCACCCTGAACATCTGCCTCCTTTCAACTACCTTGCTGTGCTACCAAAAAAAAGCCATCAAAATAGGAGGATTTTTTACTAGGAGGAGGCTTTCTAAAGCTGAGCAAACATTTTTATAGGGAAAAGATGTGTTGTCATGATATATTAGCTATTGCAATGTGGATTCAGTACTTGTTTTGAGTGACAGCTGAGAGTTCTTTGCAAACCACAGAACAGAAGTTCTTTGATGTCCCACTGCAAGTAATTATTGCAAAGCTGAAAACAAAATAATCTTGAAGCTTCAGTCCTCCTGCAGAATTGTTATTATTTTTGTTCAATGGAATAAGATTCTTAGGTCTTTGATTAAAAAACTTTGCACATGACATTACAGAATCTCCTTCAGCAACTAACTTTATTTCAAGAACTGGAGCAAAGGGATCAAAGAGATGGACTGTATTTGTACTTTGAATTGTGGCCATAAAAGTGGTATCATTATGGTCTGTGCTTATTGTATCTCGATGATCAAATGTGCTCAATTTACACATATAATATTTTTTTTGTCTAACTTCCAAAGTAAAGTCAACAAGGGAGGCTGTTATGTAAATATGCACTATACTTAGCAGTGGCACAATAGCATTAGAACAGTCTCACTGGAAAATGAGTATGTAAAAGAAAATGTTTATTAATTTGGAGAAATAATCACAAGAAACATGCTCTCAAGTTAATATGACCTCGTGTACAGACTTGGTAGACTATTTTACAAAAACAGTATGTTTTTGTCTTCAGTGTTTTGTGATAAGAAAACTGAAGACCATATTCTTGCTTTAGCACGAGAGAGTTGATATTGCCCCAAAACATTTCATCAACTACAATGACTGCAGTAGCTTTAAAAAATTCACAGCACTGGCATCTGTTATGAGCAAGACGGGCAGAGAAACAGGCACCAGAAAAGAGACTGAGAAACAGCCAAAAAGAATGGAAATCTGACTTCTTGGGGAAAAAATGGTGCCTGGAAGCTTGAGAAACTGTACAAAAATTGCTCAAAATCCAGAGAGGTGAAAGAACAGAGATGATCATTGCCAGGCTTTGTTTGGAATGTTTTTTAATATTTCATGTTTGTTTCTAATAACTCTAATAATTAGATTCATATAGTGATGTGAGATTTTATGACCCAGACAACTGCATATTTTGTAGTTTGTTTTGGACAAACAAAAAGGAACCTATGAACACCAAGGAATTTATAACAGTGCCAATAGCAAACCGATACTCTAAAATCCTTTCCAGTTGCAATGCTGGTTTTATTTATTTAATTGCTACCACATCTTTTGCGCACTTGCTGTAGAAGTTACAACGAACCAAAACAATGGCAAAAATAATCTGTTAGATGTAGATCAAGCTGTGGTACCAACCCAAAGATTTCTACTAGAGTGGCAGCCATGCATATGATGATAGTTCCTTGATTAGGGACACAAAACAGGGACTATAAGAATTCTTTCTGCCCTGCTAAATCCTGGGTGTGCCTAAATAGTCTATGCAGCCTGGAGAGTGCTAAGTGACCTAACATGTCTCATAACTCGTAGCACCGCTATCATATGCGGCACTGGCTTTCAAAGGGCCTGGTTCACTTTCTAGCAATAAGATACATCCAACTCAAGAGAAGATAAAGGGCAGTTGCTTGCCATGAAATATACAGGTCATCCAAAGACTGGCAGGCTCAGTCCTAGAATGACTTAGCAAGTAGGGTTGCAAATGAAAACTGGCAAGACAAGCTCTTAATTAAGCCCTTAGAAACTGGGAATAATAAAAAAGCCTTTAAACCCAAAAGCCAACATGAATGCAGAACAATGACTGAGAATTCCATCAAAAAGTACTAATATAACTGCAAAATTAAGATTTGTGTAGCAAATTAAATAGTTTATCTAGTTATTTTATGATGGAAACTTACAGCAGCACAGAAGCTATAAAATGGATCATGTCAAAGGGTGAATAGCCCTCAGGAACTCTAAGCACGATGAAGGTTCTTAGGAGGAATAGCACCAGTCTTTCCTTTTTACAGATTAAACACATACCTCATTTTACTTTAAGCCTAAGTGACTAAATCAGGATTGCAGAAAGCCCACAAGATCCAGAGTTTATCAGGCAGTGTCTACCTAGAAATACACCAGCTCACCTACTGCCTAGAAGTCTTCCACATTAGCTGAAAAACCTAGGCTGGTCACCAGATTTGCACAGACTGATTCTTTCTCTGTTCCACTGGCAAGCTATCTGCAATATCAATTATATATTGTGTTCATTTTCTCTCTTAACTGTACAAAGACAAATTCCAGCATCTGCAAACATTCATATATGGCTGTTGAGAAAACCCATCATACCGTGTAGAAAATAAATTGTGCAAAGGGGTCTGCTGAAGGCTGAAGACCTCTGCACTCCATGTAAAGGCAATAATTGCATTGCCTTTCATCCTTATATTCCCCCTAAGAATAGCTTATGGCTATACAGAGTCCAAAACTGGTGACAGTTAAGAGACCAACATGCTACTGACGCAAGCTGAAGACTCTCAGCTTTCCGCTGGTTTATTATTTCCATCTGTCTCCTGATGCAATTACTTGGAGACACTATAGGGCTGTGCTCTGATTTTGTTTAGCAGCAAAACACACACATTACCATTTCTCATGTTTGGTGATGGGACTATTTCAGTCACATTCTAAAAAGCTAAAAATTACCATCTGAATTCAAAACTTCCCACATGTGAGATGTGTATTAGAAGAACAGACTGTTGATTCAGTCACTAAAACATATACTTAAAAACTGGCTGAAGAAATGTTCTTCTGCCTCAGGTGGTAATCAGGGGAGATTTGCAAAGAATTATCCTTTAATACACAAAGAGTAATATGCTTGCTGTTATATAACCTTTAGTTTGATACACTTCTGCTCCACCTAGGACAGGGCTACACTGTGCAATAATCAATTCCATAGACACTCTAAACAGGAAACCTGATAACCCTTGGATCCAAGTCATCCTAGACACCCACTAGGAGACAAAGCTTATTAATTCAGGCTGGGCAGCACATAGCACTGCCTTTCCTGCTGGCATCACAAAATGTACAGTATTGACCAGTATGTTCAGGTGAGTACCAGCTTGAGGTACTTGAACGCTCTGCTTACAAAAGCAAAAGCATAGGTGTTGCCATCCCACCTCCCTTAGACTGCAAGAAAGAACAGCAGCTGGCTTCTGGATCACACTGGGATTGCTGCATCTGAGCATAAGAAAGGACAGAGTGAAGAAAAGGGCTCAAGACTGTATACATTTTCAGTCACACTGAGCACATTTCTCTGGGAACAAGGATGTGTTTCCTGAGAACAGAAAGTTTTTTAATCTACTCCTTCACTGTTTGTAGGGGGAAAAAAAAGCCACAACAACATATGGATTCCTTTTTCTTCTGCAGCTGTCAGAAAACTCCAAATAAAACTCCTGTCATTTTCTCTTTATTACCAGCATTAGAGCTCTCATTGGAACTGCATATCTGTAGGACTTTTCTGGAAGCTCAGAATAAAATGGATGCATTCAAAGCTAACTTCAGCCTATTTATAATCCAACCAAATGCACCTCCTCAGGTGCAGTGGGCTTGTGAATTCATATGCAGTATAAAACTGCAGGGGCTGTCAACCTTTTCCAACAGAGATCCTCGCTGTTATTCCTCTGTTCCCTCACAACTACTGTGCTTCTTGCAACAACAAAAGCCGAAGTAATAACAAAAGTTTCAACACTACATGTCAAACTCATCACATCCTAATACACTTTATACTGTCAAAGTCTCCACAGTTGCTCCCATCTTCCTATTTGGAACAGGAGCTTCAAGCAGAGACTCTTTACTGGTTTGAGTGAGTATGATGCTGCTTTGTGGTGATGGCATATGATTATATATATGTCCATAGTTACTTTGAAAGCACCAAAGGCAAGAGAGAAATTGACTTTCCACCTAAAATCCTGTTAACAGAACCTGAATAAAATATATATAAAAGATATTTTTAGAACTCTCGTGATGTTGAAACTCATGATTCATTAATATTTTAACCTTCCAGCCTGGAAAATTTTATGTTCTCCTTTTCATTTAGTACCTGAGTAACCACTTGAGTCATCTGAGTGAATATACAGGTATCCACACATGTCTAGGTTTCATAGATTCCACAGTTTTAAAATCAGCATTCAATTTCCTGAAAAAAAAAAAGATACTATAGATCAAGAGCAATTTTATACTTTGTCTTTCAGACAGGCTTGATTTCCCCTTATCTAACACGTTCTAGTAAATAAAAGCTTAAAACAAAACAAAACAAAACCAAAACCACAACAAAACCACTCTCCTCCCTGTTTTTCAAAAAGCTCAAGCTGAAGACTGAAAGCAAAATCAAATCCCAGTACATTACAAAACCTTGAAAAGATTCCCTTCCACTTTACCAGGACGCGATTTCATGTCTCTTGTGGTTATGGAAATAAGAAAATTTTTAAACAAAAATAGAGCATATTATCACTTGTGAACAATTTTTCTATGTCCTTAATATTAATTTCAATTGGAAAAAAGATTGCATTTAAGTAAAAACTTTTAATTGGGCAGTAGAGATATTTTGCCTTCTTACGGAATGGTCCATTGCATTAGTTTCCAAAGTTTTCATTCATCTCGCTTGGCAGTTTTCTCACCTGTACAATTCACAAGACAGTTTGTAACTCAAACCCAAGCCAGGATTCTCAGATATGTTCAGCTCCATTTCAATACCAGATATTAACATGATTATCACACTGGGGTTTGATCCCTTTTAAACATCTGACCTGACAGCATAAGTGAAATCTCTGGTAACAGTGCTTAGATTCTATGAAACCGCTCATCATATATGAGCTGTTCTAGGGAACTCTTCTAGATGTAATTGAACAAAGACTGTCAAGGCAGCAAACAATTACTAACCTATACTGGGAGAGCATTGTGTGAACACAGTGTAAGCATTGATAATTAAAAGTCAAATCCTAATACTAATCCAATCTTTATAAATTTCTATTTACTTCAGCAGGGCCAAGATTCTGTCATACTACTATAAATATATTTGGAGATTGTTATTTTTGCGTTTCTAAAGATGTACAGAGATAGTAAAAAAAAAAGGTTGCACTTACGCCCCCCTCCCTAGTCCCACTACTGGCAAAGTCTGCTAAAATAATGTTATGTCTGTGGCCAAGGCATTCAGCAAAAATAAGCAGAATGTACACACACATCTGCAAACTGTGTCATGAAATACTTTATTCTCAGGGCAATACTCATGCAGAGTTATCTGCATACTTCTTGAAGTTCCTGCTTTGGACTCCTTCCATTACCTGCAACATGACAAAAAAGATTTGAACAACATACTCACTCTATTCAAAGGATCTTCTCCAAACAGAAATGATGTTCTTAAAAACATATCATAATAGCTTCATAAAGTATTTTTGAGGAGTCATAAACATTGGTCAGGATGTGAAGGACCCAAATGAGGCACGTTAAAAAGGAATGCATTTGTCCTTTCAGCCAATGGCTTGCTAGAGTTTGGATGTACTAGCTGGCCCTCAAAAGCTCTTGCAGCTACTGTGTTCACAGGACAATTAGGCTCCCACCTCAGTTAGGCCTTTTGTGGGTTTGTCCTTAATGCCTTGTAGAAACTGTTTATTCTGATATTTTCCCCCAATATATATATATACTTCTACTTGATTTCTTGGGGTATGTATTATTGAATTGCATGACATTTGAAGAGGACAACAAATGCCAGCATCAATTCTATTTTGACTTTCTAGAAAGTCTTTGCTGTTGATTTTGGTTTTTCAAGCATATTGAATTATACTTCAAATCTTACCCAGCCATGGAAAAAAGGATAAAACCAAACTTGCAAGCTGCTGTGTTCTAAAAACATGTAAAGGAAATGCAGATCTAGCAGTACCACTACTATCAGGAAGAGGTGGCTGTTTTGGTTTCCATGCTTTCAAACTTGGTGCCTACAAGTTTTTTCACATACTTCAAAGTGGATTTCTACATGATGCAGATTTTTGATCTGGTTAATTGTCAATGACTCAGACCAACAGCTAGCAATTGCTATGAGCATTCCAGCCTCAAGCTAATTCAGCATTGCTTTTCCACTTATTTGAAGTCTTGCTTCATTTGTTACGTTATTTTAAAAAAAAAAAAAGATCGAAATAAGACCCATCATCTTCACCTCGCTTCCTTGGTTTATGTAAATAATTCCTGTGATGTGACAAGTCCTGCACGAACTCTGATGACTAGAGATATTAGTTCAACATATTTAAATAAACCCTCAAACCCCATGGTTTCTTTCTTGAGGGAACCAAACTCTGTACAGACTCCCCTGGAGATGCAGAATCAGAAGATAGATAAAAGCTAATTTATAAGAGAATTGAAAATAAAAAAGTCATCTTATGTGAAGCCTCATTATTATCTGCAGTTTTGATGGTGTGGCTGTTAAACCTATTTAAATAGTGGGTGTGAAAACACTAACATTATTTACATTTCATAAACTGAAATGCTTTCAAGTCTTAAAAGTGACTAAACTCCAAATCTTCAGCAGTAAAACACAAACAAGAAAGCTGTATTACTATGCAGATTTTATTTTAAGATGTGATGTAAATATATAACCCTAAATTAAGTATATTCTTTCCCTGTAAAGAAAAAATAGAATGTTTTTACTAACAGTTTGTGGAGATCACTCATGAAAACAGAATTCTGTCTACTTCCCTATCCTTACTTCATCATAAACAGAACACACAACATGAGCACAGCTATAAAAATCAAAAGAAACCTGTTCAGAGAAATGTCTAAAAGAATTTTAAACTTGTAATACAGTCAGGTGCCATGCTATATAAATTGGTAGAGAAACAACAGAAACTCGATCTAGGTTTTACCTAAAGGGTCAAGAGAAATTCCCACAGAGCTGACCATATGCTGTATTTCACTTCATGGTTTGCTTGAAATATTTTAAATAATTATTTTTCTTCTCAGGAAATTCTCCAACTATCAATACACGCATTAATTTATATTCATTATAACAAAATATCCTTTATGCATCTATATTCTATACACTGACTACTGGATACGACAGGAGGACCTCCATCCCTCCAAATCAGACTAACTCAGTAGGTATTACAGTGACATAGACCTTTTTTTGTTTGTTTGTTTTTACTTAGCAGGGCTCCCTGCCCAATTACCTTCAAAGCTGCTGCTTTGCAGTGACAATGTATGATGCTAATGCTAGCAAGGTAAGAAAGGTAGCGCTGGGGAATCATGAAGAAATAACCGTTTCTAAAAGAAAGGTATTTGTTACCCATTGTCACTTAGAGGCCCTGGCTGAAAATCCTCTGAGTTTTGATGCCCAAGTAGCAGCACTGGAGGCTGTCCATGTTAATGCAGTTTACTAATCATCTCCTTTTTATTGATTTCAGTGTGTTACCTGTTAAAGAATTCTCAGAGATGGAGGAACATATTAATCACAGAAGACTACCTTCTACCTACTAATATAAATTGCAACAGTCAAATAGGCAGTCTAGAGAGATTGAACTAATAGGATAAACTTTCCCTTTCTGACCACCTCTCTGAGCATTTCCAGCTCAATCTTTCCTGATATTTGAATCACAACAGATTTTCTTCTTCTAGGTTATGTTTTATTTATAACAAGGATAATTGTCATATGCATCCTGTAAGGCTTGCTTTCACTGGATCTGATGCTCTCCTACGTTTCTTCAAAGGAAATAGCATAATTGTTATCCCCACAAGTGCAAACTCTACTAGCACTGTGCATGGCAGGATGAAATGACAAGCTTTGATGGCTAAGCACAGTTTAATATTCCACATAAACCATTACTTTATTCTAAGCAGTCTCTCCACACTCACCCATGCCCTCCTTCCAAGGCTCTCCTTTGACAGAGCATTATTAATTTCTGGAATCTTTTGCATACTTTTATGGCTGGGGTATCTATTCCAGGCACACACTTTGTTAGTCTTAGTAAATCTTCACCTTTCTCTTGTCACTATGATTTGAGGTTCTGTTGTGGATTGGAATTGATTTGCTATGAGCAGACATACATACCCTAGGATCACATGATTTGGTTCATCTGTCTGCTACTGAAATTAAGGTCAACCCATAAGCAGAAGAAAGAATCTAACAAAATGATGTTTTTGCCATATAAAAACCCTGCACAAGTTATACATGAATATCAGTCTATCACATGCCAACTTCAAAGCTTCCAGTAAAGTGGATTTATATAGAATCATGGAATCATTAAGGTTGGAAAACACCTCTGAGCTCACCAAGTCCAAACTTTGACTGAACAACACCCTGTCAGCTAAAACATAGCGCTAAGTGCCACATCCAGTTATTTCTTGAACACATCCTGGGATGCTGCTTATTTCCCTGGGCAGCCTGTTCAATGCTTGACAACCCTTTCAGTGAAGAAATTCTTCCTGATGTCCAACCTGAACCTCCCCTGGCACTGCTTGAAGCCATTTCCTCTTGTCCTGCCACTATTTGTCTGGGAGAATAGACCAACCACTGCCTTGCTACAACCTCCTTTCAGGTAGTTGTAGAGCATGATAAGGTCTCCCAAGCCTTCTTTTCTCCAGGTTAAACCCCAGCTCCCTCCACCGAGTGGTCCACCCATGAAATCCATGTCCCTCCAATTTAGAGACAAGGATGTCATGCGGGACAGTGTGAAACGCTTTGCATAAATCCAGGTAGATGATATCAGTTGCTCTGCCCCTATCCACAAATTCTGTGGCCTCATCATAGAAGGACTTGTCAAGCAAGACTTGCCCCTGGTAAAGCCATGTTGGTTATTACCAATCACCTCTTTGTTTTTCATGTTCAGATGCTGACAATGGTGCAAATACAACAATTAAGAGAGCTGCCTTGGGCAGGCCATCAGGTTTAACCAAGGTTTTCAGTAAGAACCTACCTAACCTTTCTGCACCATTACTGCTATCCTAGCTATGCCTGTGAAGAAGGCTGAAACACAAATCTACTTTAGCAGAAGGCACACAGCATGTATAAAGGAGAACATAAATCAATGCTAAATTGAGCCATGTATTTTAAACCAATGCCTTGAAAATTCTTTCAACTCTATATCCTTTCTATGCACATACTTAAAACCACTCACAGATCGAGTCTTGATTGACAAATAACTAAGTAATCAAAGTTCTCATTAATTCTGAAAAACTGAGATATATCAGTCTCCCATCTATGTAAACCTTCCTAAGTTTAAGTACAAGGCTTCTCCTTTTAACAGATGGGATTCATCTATTACCTTTGGCTTCAAGTTTCTTTCGGCATAAGGAGAGAGGCAATAAAGCTTTCCAAGAGGCATCTCCCTTTTAGTAAGCTGAAAAAAAGGCTGGTTTATTTCTGAGGAAAAATATTCCTCAGAAGATGATAGGAGTGTGTGCTGGTTAGGGCTGAGGCTGAGTTAACTGTCTTCACAGTGGCTAGGATGGGGCTATGTTTAGGATTTGTGCAGAACACAGGATTGATAATGTAGATATATTGTTGTTGTTGCTGAGCAGAGCTTACACAGAGTCAAGGCCTTTTCTGCTTTCTGTACTGCCACACTGGCAAGCAAGTTGGGGGTACATGGGAGCTTGAGGGGAGACACAGCTGGGACAGATGACCCAAACTGACCAGAGGGATATTCCATACCATATGACATCATGCTCAGTATATGAAGTGGGAGGAAGAAGAAGAAAGGCCGCGACATTTGGAGTGATGGTGTTTGTCTTCCCATGTAACCATTATGAGTGATGGGGCCCTGCTCTCCTAGAGATGGCTGGACACCTCCTTGCCCATGGAAGCAGTGCATTTCTTTTGTTTTGCAAACTGACCAGAGGGATATTCCATACCATATGACATCATGCTCAGTATATGAAGTGGGAGGAAGAAGAAGAAAGGCCGCGACATTTGGAGTGATGGTGTTTGTCTTCCCATGTAACCATTATGAGTGATGGGGCCCTGCTCTCCTAGAGATGGCTGGACACCTCCTTGCCCATGGAAGCAGTGCATTTCTTTTGTTTTGCTTTACTTGTTTTGCTTGTGTGTGCAGTGACATCATGCTCAGTATATGAAGTGGGAGGAAGAAGAAGAAAGGCCGCGACATTTGGAGTGATGGTGTTTGTCTTCCCATGTAACCATTATGAGTGATGGGGCCCTGCTCTCCTAGAGATGGCTGGACACCTCCTTGCCCATGGAAGCAGTGCATTTCTTTTGTTTTGCTTTACTTGTTTTGCTTTGCTTGTGTGTGCAGTTTTTCTCTCTCTGCTAAACTGTCTTTATCTCAACCCATGAGTTTTTCTAGCTTTTACCCTTCTAGCTCTCTCCTCCATCCCGCTGGTGAGGGTGTGATCAAGTGGCTGTGTGGTGTTTGGTGGCTGGCTAGGTTAAACCATGACAGAGTGGTAAGAAAGCCATTATAAAACATTCTAGTTGGCTTTTCAGTTTCTACATATCAATATCTTCACTCTTATCAGTATTAAGTCTTACTCAGCATTATGTCATATTCAACAAAAGGCAAATTACCTGAAAACTAGGGACGAATGGGAGTACTATATTGTTGAGGCAAAACAGCTTCAAGATATGCAGTACCATAAAGCATTTTTCCACACTTACAGTTCTGTTCTTTCCAAACACTAATTTAACAGTATAGCGTGTAAATGAATTTTTATTTATGAGTCAAGCGTACAACAGCCTTGGAAAACAAAACAAAAAACCGCAAATCCATTGAGTTTTCATATTAGTTCCCCAAATTACAGGAGAAGCTGGGCTTGTGATAACACTTGATTTCACAGGTAAATATCACCTACTATTCAGGAAGAGAGGTGAGCTGACAAAAACAAATAACTGAAAAGAAAGTGTTCAGTACTGCTTTACATGTATATTCACTAGGAACAAGTCAGCCTTTACTCAGGATAAACATTAATTCCCCTTACTAGAAGAAGTAATCTGAAGAACCTAATCCTTTACAGTCTCATGGTAACATTGAAGCTGAACAAGTGGCTGAAGATTTCAAGGTTCAGGAGAACCAGGTTGTCTATTGATGGTGACTAACAAATGTGCAACAATCCTTCGATAGGTAAATGCAGACAATCTGCTGCCACCTCCCATCTTGGTTAGAAATATTCAAGAAATTTTGAACATACTCAGAATGAAAGTGGACATTTTGCTATTAAAGTATTAAAATGAGTCCCTAGTTGGTATGCTACCTGCCTGACACTAACTAAAACTTCAGGACTGATATTAAGGCTTTTGCTTCAAGGGCATAAATGGAAATACATAAGCTACAAAGGGCTATTACTGTTCTGCTATGCTTCCCTCATTATTTCCTGAAGAAAATGTCTTTCTTCTGAAATGATGTAGAAATGCTCCCTTCTCTAATGCAGGCAGAAGAATCCAATACACCTCAGCTGCACTTTTTTTCCTTGAGCTTCTACAAGACCATCAAATTTTGGTTTCATCATTACCAATCTCAAACAAATGAGCTACTAATTCATATGTGTATACTCTTATTAGCTGCATCCATATTAGTAAATGCACCACACCACTCATGACACCAAGGCCTATTGGCACAGAGGAACCTACTCAAAAAACTCCTGGATTCATTGGACAAGGTGACTACACACAAACTGCACATTAGGAATGTTCATTCAACCATCACATCTCCTGAACTCTGCACACACATACACACAAATACTTGAGCATGCTAGCTGTTACAGGCAAAAGCAGGACCTGAAAATGTGCAAACATTTTAATGAGATATATGTTTTCATTCCAAAGACTGGGAAATTATTTTGAATATAGACACAATTATAGCATCCATCCTAAGAAAACAACTTGAGTTGTTTTCAGCAAGGATGGTATAGCTTAGGGCTTCATACCAAGTTAGTGTTTTCTATCCTTGGAGCATCAATGAATCATACTAAGCCACAAATTCACCAGCACTTCAGCCACTACTGTGCTTTAGCAAGATGGTTCCAGCAAGCAGAGGAGAACATATGCAAGAGAATAATATATAATTATATATTATGTGAGTGGTATGAACTCCTGAGTACAGCATGGGGACATTCACTGGCACTTTCACCCTCTTGTCCACAAGTTATGGGTTTCCTGCTATATGCACACTCTACACTTCACTTGTGCTTTCAGCAAACATCTAATAAAGCTAAACAAATGAATTTACTTCAGCATGAAAATGTTTGAAGGTTGCTTTAGCAGATTTTATGTTTTGTACGTTTTATATGGAATTAGCTAGTACAAAACCATCCAATTCTTTTTACTTGGAAATCATAGATCATTTTAAAGCATCAACATGAACAAAATGATTTTTAGTGTTACTCCATCAACTTAACAGCTCAAGACTGAAAATGCTGTCATGTCCATTATAAATTCCTAAATCACTATATCAGAACAAAATATACTAAATTTTTATTACAAGACTGGTTTGAAAACCCTCAGGCATCTGATCACACACTTAATTGTACAAGAACTTGCAGAGAGACAGTGGGCTGAAAACATCTTGAAACTGAGAAATACTTATTTGAAAAAAGGTCCTTAAGAGTATGTCTTACACAAACCACCATTTGTGCTGGCCAGAGAAAGGACAAATTCCACAAAGACTAAAAACCCAAAACGTCAGACTTGTACAGTGAATGTCATTTTTGATAAACGAGTAAGTGAAGGACAACAATAGTTAACAGTAGAAGTGGCAAATTGCATCTACTCTCAAAGAGCAATGAATGGAAGGCATTATTCTGCAGCTGACTTTCCTGCATAAGAGCAATGAACAATATGCAGCTGCATAATCACAATTTGAACTGGAATTTTGATCATTTTTCAAGAAATCAGGGTGTAACCATCTCACTGTATACAGAAAGTTTTAAGTGTGGGTGGCAGAAGGTACATATAGCTCCCAAACACAGAAAAACACAACTTAAAGAAAAAAAAGATACTATGTTAAGGCAAATCAACACATTTATTTCTTTTGTCACTAAGATATGGAAATATTCTGAGAAGCAACTGCAATTTCATCATGTCTTTCAATTAAAAAAACAGCTAATGAATTGTAACTGACATTCTTCTACAGAAATCACAGAAGCAAAAATTTAAAAAGTTTGTCAGTTATAAAATTAAAGAAATCTTCTAACACGAAAATGAGAAAATGCTTATATTACTTTCAATTGCAATTTTCTGTCTCTAATGTGTTGAGCATTCCTGGAATCTGAGTAACTTTATTTGGAAGAACAGCTTTCCCCCCTTATAGCCAAAGCATTTTCTTGGACACGTGCAAGACTAGAAAGATTTTTTGCATTCGTACTACATCTTTTACCTCACAGATTTCAATTTCAAAGTATAAGAAAGATGCTAACAGAACCACTTCAGTTTGCCTCTTCATCAGTTAAATATACTTACGATTAGGGATTTCAGCAGTGTAACCCCTTGGGCATCACCAGACATTACAATGCCACTAGGGGACAAGTGAAGCACCAAGAGCTCTCCATGCTCAGGTCTCCAGCAGCAACCTTGGTACCACATTTCCACCAAGGCTGCTCTTAACATGTCAGAGGGACAGGATCACTCTGTACAACTACCTGAAAGGAGATTGTAGAGAGGTGGGAGACGGTCTCTTCTGCCATGCGTGCAATGGGAGGACTGGAGGGAACAGTCATAAGCTGAGACAGAGATTCAGAGGGAGACTGAGAGGGAGATTCAGATCAGATGTTAGGAAAAATTCTTTCAATGATAGGGTGGTCAGGCACTGGAATAGATTGCCCAGGGTGGTGGTGGAGTCACCATCCCTGAATGTACTTAAGAGGCACCTGGATCTGGCACTGGAGGATATGTTTTAGGAATTAGGGGTTACAGCAGAGTGGCAGGTTAATGGCTGGAATCGATTATCTTAGAGGTCCCCTCCAACCTTGATGATTCTATGAGTAACAAGATGGATGCAAATGTAGTTTAACATATTTTACAATATTGCTTGAGTGAGAAATATTATTAAGGCTTTTGTTTACAGAATTAATATTATTACTTTTTTACTGCAATAAAGTACAGCTCATACGGTGCAGACCTAACAGACCTAACAGGAGATCTCAAAAGGTAACTGTTTAAGCTGTGAATCTAGCAGATCATAGATCACTAGAATAAGGACCTATGTACTATTGATAATAGCTGCACTGAAGACAGAGGACATGAGGAAACATTTTAAATGATCACATTCTTAATCCTTCCTATTATACAGGTACAAGATTTAATAGGTTTTAGCACAACTATCAAGTTCAGAGATTTGATTTCTGGGACAAGTCTAGTCTGACTTGCAGCACCTTAGGTGCCCTGAGGGATGTTCTTAGGCAACTTGTAAAATGCTGCTTTTGCTCCTATATGTTTTGCCACAATACAAGGCTCCAGTGACATTTTGGCACCTCCCTTACAAAAGGTGAGAATCAGATGAAGTTTGAAAACTATTGAATAGCATTCCCTGATTTAATCACCAGACCCCTATAAAATACAGTGCAAGTAAAGACAAAAGAAAAAAAAAAAAGCTGTTACCATTTCTAATCTTCAGCCTTCTCCTGAATTAATCATTTAAGCAGTTAAGCCAGGCCACTCTTGCATAAGATACCATGAGAAGGAGGTTTATGATTATTTGTTTTTTTCTTCATGGTCTAAAGCATTTAATAAAGGATTTATACTGAGAAGCTTCAAGTTTTTACTCTGCCAAAGTGTGATTTAAAGTTTCACCTTCCAAAAGTTAACCTATAGTCCTTCCTGGCTTTACTTGTTCTCTTCTTCAGCATGAAAAACCAATTATGGAGAGATAGACTTGGATAGTGTTAATGTAGATATTTCCTAGCTTTCCTACAGTGAAGAAATTTGTCACATCACGAACAGGAATGAGCTGACATGCTAAAACACTTGGCTTTTCAATGTAATCAGAGTTGTCACATCCTATAGTTGCCCTTGCATTGAGATAGTAGCACATTCAATTATGGTGTTACCTCTTGGCCACCCAAAAAGGGGTATTTGTTTTTGACCTTTGACACACTTATGACAATTTGTACTAGCCCTGCTTTTTTGTTGTTGTTGCTGCTGTTCTCCATTGGCCTATTACCTGATATTGTTAGCTTCTTTATCTGTTTTGACTTGAAACAGTAGTACTGAGCTTCTTTTCTTATCAAGAAGTCTGTTTTAATATCTCTGCAATTAGTGGCTGCACAGCTACTTCCCCGTCCTTCTTGGGGAAGATGAAAAGAGATGAAAAATAGTTTTTATAGAGAATACAGATCTTCATTAGAGCTGCAAACTGCTCAGATGAGAAGAGACTATTAAAATACAGGGGAATAATCTTGGCTGTGTATCCAAACATATTTGAGAATACCTTTAAATAGGAGTAGAAGACAGTTCACACCAGGAAAAGTGTACCAGTCTTTCTGTATATCATAGTCCTTGAGGGAAAAGATGCTGTACTCCTGGTCTGCCAAACCTACCTTGCTGAGACAGCCCTATCTTCGAAAAACTATTGTATTCTTCACAGTCTTTGCACAGGCAGAAGCTACGGCAAGAAGTGCTGACTGATGCTTTTTTATTTATTTAAAAATGGATGATGAATGCAAGTTCAGTAATTTTTAGATGGAAACCTCACTTTGGCACAATAGTTCTCCACAGGTAAAGACCGTATCAATTTTTATGATTGCTAATAAGCTTTTGGTGTGCATACATACACTTCTTCTATGCAGTTGCACTGACCCTGTACTAAACTTGCTTTTTTTCAAGTACCTGGACATTCATCTCATTTTCTGTACAATCAAACTGGATTCTATAACTAGTGTTTCAAGAGTTGAGTTTAAAATAACCAACTTTCATTGCACTTGAAGAAACGGCTTAGGTAGGGAAGCAAAATAAACCTTAAGAGTAAAAGAATTTGCAAAAAAATTACAAAAATATCAAAGAAGGCCTCCAGCTTTCACTGAAGTGAATCAAAGTGGAGAAAACATCACCAATGTAAATATAAATAAAGCAAAAAAGAAAGTACAGCCTTTGCCAGAGAATGAGCAAAATCAACATGGCAACTTTGCCATGTAATTTCTGAAAGCAATCATTTCCCATATAAGCCTTTTCCTGTACCACAGAGCCGAATCTTGACCTCAGTGCTATAAAAGGGATTATAGTAGTAACAATGAGCTAAATATATTTCCACTTCATTTTTCTGTCCCTTTTTTTCTTCCCAGTATTTATATAGATATAACAGACACAAGGCAACTATCCTTCCTTTCCACTCAAGCTGTCATAAAGGACTTTACACACAGTCTGGCATCACTGTAGGTCAATAGTACTGACACAGCAACACTACTGTTTCTGCTAGGACAGAGATTCCTGTGGAAGCTCACAGATGTCTTGCTGCTCTGGCTAGAGGAGTTTGCAGGAACATAGCCTGCCAGCACTGGTGAAATGCACATCAGAATGCATTCCATCAAACACTTGCAGGATTGATGAATGGTTGTGAAGTTTATCCTCCGCAGTTTTTTCCATTCTGGGGTCTGGGAACAAACCCAGTTTTTTGAGCTCCTGACAGATGAACACACCCTTTTTTTTTCTTTTTTTTTTTTTATGCACATATATAATCAAATTACACTCACAGAAAACTTCTACATATGACAAAGGATAAAGATGTTATCTTGGACTATCTCACAAGCAGCTTCCCCTCTATTCTGCTCTCATGAGGCCCCACCTGGAATACTGTGTGCAGTTCTGGTGTCCTCAACATAAGAAGGACATGGAACTGTTGGAGCAAGTCCAGAGGAGGCCATGAAGATGATAAGAGGACTAGAGCATCTCCCCTATGAAGACTGGCTGAGGGAGTTGGGGCTGTTCAGCCTAGAGAAGTGAAGACTGTGTGGAGGCCTCACAGCAACTTTTCTGAACAGGCTATAGGGGAGTCAGAGAGTGACTCTTTGTTAGGAACTGCAATAATAGGACAAGGGGTAATGGGTTCAAACTGATGGAGGGAAAGTCTAGGTTGGATGTGAGAAAAAATATTTTGACTCTAGGGGTGGTGAGACTCTGGAACAGGCTGCCCAGGGATGTGGTGGCTGCCCTGACCCTGCTGGGGTTCAATGCCAGGCTGGATGAGGCCTTGAGCAACCTGATCTAGTGAGGAGGTGTCTCTGCCCATGGCAGGGAGGGTTGGGACTAGATGATCTGTAAGGGGCATTCAACCCCTAAATTCTATGATTCTGTGATTCTATGATTCTGTTATTTGGGAGATCCCATTATGAAATACTAATTAATATTTTAATTTTTTTTCACCATTTCTTTGAGACTTATGTCTCACAGTCACTAGTAAAGAACAAAAATAACTTGACAGTATTTTCAGCAATAGTGTGGCTGGTCAGGATGTTAAGGAGTCAAGAAACAATGTGCTAAATACCATGACTGAGAGAAACTTCAATCTCCTGTTATTGAAAAGCCCTTCAGATTGCCTAAGAAATCATGGGTTGAAGCAATAACCACCCAAGTCAGGGAAATTCAAACCTAGAGCATGACTCAGATGACAGAAATCAAACACAATGTACAGCAAAAAGACAAAGAAATTTTAGCCATTTTCTGACACCAAGGAAGATGGAATTTCTCCAGATAGCTGCTATTTTGTGAGAAGGAAATCTTCCTCAACAAGTACTCAATCAGCACTCCACTGAAAACTTTAAACTTGTTTGATGCACAATTGGATCATACACTACAAAAGTATGTCAAGCAGGTTTAACATATCTGGAGAAACTGATGTTTTATACCAAATAAAGACGGTTTTGATGGTATTTGCTCATATTTGCAGTAATTTTCTCATGCAGTGACTAATACTTGATAGCCCTAATACAGCTTACACATCCGCCAAAACAATGAATGTAACAGGAGAAAAAAGGAGCAAAGTCTATATTTGCACTGTCTTTGGAACACTCTGTCCAGACTATCTAACACCAAGCAAGTACAAAACCTCTAGAAGAGCCAGACCACCTGCAGAGAACTGCTATCTACAGATTAATTGAGTCTCAACTTAATTGAATCACAATCCTTCTATTTTGCTTCCAGTATATCTAAGAAATATGACTACATCACTTGAACTTTGGGGATGACAAAGGTGCTCCCAGTGTTTAAGCTCAATCTGGAACTAGCTATGGTTCGCTGAGCTCTAAGCTATTTTCTGTGCTATAAATTTAACACTTGCACAACTCTAGGGGTTTCAGTGACACATATAAGATGGTTGCATTTAGGCAGTACTTAACAGCAATGCAAATAAATCAAAAGTGAAATTTCAGTAAAGCTGAATGCAGAAGAATCCACATCTCCAGACATGTGCCTTAACTATTAGTAATGTTCATTGAGATCTTAATTCCCCCAGACTGAAGTAGAGTCAAGCTAACACAGGAAACAATAATGCTATCTGACATGCATGACCTTTCTGATTAAAACAACTTGTCTTTCTTAGAGAAGGCAGCCACTACAGCTCATTAACAGCTTTGCACTCTATTCTTCAAAATACTGTATCAACCAATTCATATTCTTTATTTCTGGTGGCATTTGGAAATGTTTCAATTTCCTCTTGAAGTTAATGAGAGACAATGGGTATTCAATTGTAGGTCAGCAGTGATGGATGTTGCCATATAAGTAACACACCCCTCTATTTCTACAGAACATTTTGGGTCTATTCCACTCCCATTCCCCTGCCTCCTCCCACTCTTGGAAAATGAACAAACCTGTTAGCTAAAGATCTTAGTAATACATAAAAATGTATTTCACCATTTAATTTTTTTATATTTAATACAATTATTAATGTGATACAAAAATGTATTTCACCATTTAATTTTTTTTACATTTAATACAATTATTAATGTGATACGCAGAAATATACTGCATTTTAAAAAGAAACAATCATGTTACTGTCATAGGTGCTATCAGAAACCCCAGAACAGAATCAGAAGCCCAGTATAGAGATGATAAACAATGCTTCTTTCATTAATTCAGTTTTCACATCTCAGTTTCAAATACACACAACTGATCACAGACCAGGAATCCCTCTTTCCTGTTTCTAGCTCTCCTATTGCCCTTTCCACACTGCACCTCCCCCCTCCCCTTGTGTGACCAATAATAAAATCTCACTCACTAATGGTGTTTGACCTTGTTTGTGTCTTAAGTGACCATTGGGGGAATCAATCGAAACCTCCCATGTCTTATTGGACTGGGACAGCCCCACCACTAGAAGTGTTCACGGCCAGATTGGATCTGAGCCACCTGGTCTAGTGAAAGGTATTCCTGCCCACAGCAAGGAGTTTGAAACTGGATGACCTGTAAGGTCCCTTCAAACCCAAGCCATTCTATTATTTAGAGATACTGTACATCCAATGAAAGGCTGCAATATTTTTACAGTGAAAAATCTAATAAAAAATGTGCATTTGAAGCCAACGAAAATTAAATAAAGTTTGTTTTCTAGCATAAAAAGAGCTACACACATGCAAACTCACATTAAATTAGATATGTTGTCATGGATATTAGCTTTCTCTCTTGTACAAAGTTTAGTTGCCTGATTACATTCAGGGTTAATGTCGAATAGCTACATATTGAAAATGTAGTGATCTATTTGACACTGATAAAATAAGAACTAGGAAAATGCTGTAAGCAAACAGCTATTGCTCAGTACTTGTGTGTGCTATTTGGGATATAAAACTGACAGCTTTTCCATTGCAAAGTCCTTGGTTAATATCCACAGTTATTTGAGCACATTTTGTGATAAAAATCACATTAAAATGGTTATTTAAAATACACAAAAACTGCATATGTGTATTTTTTTGCAGTTTCCTCCTCATTTGCTCAAACTAAAACCAGTTTTCACCAGAACACTGAAATCTGCTTTTCCTCAGTAGGGGTTATTTCAGCTTTCTATGTCCCACCTCATTGGCTAGAGGAATGTTTTAAGCACAGATCCACTGAGTCACCAAAGAGGAAAGACTTTTTCTCTTAGCTTTCATTCACTTAAAAATGACAGAACTGCTATTGTTGCCAAAAATCCACAATCAAACACCACCAGAACCACATTCAGGCACGAAACATGACTGGAAAAAGTCAGCTCAAAGAAGAAAATGTTACAGAAGTTAGAAGCAACAAACTAGAAGTTTGGAATGGAATCATAGCTCATACAACCTTAATTTCAACTAATAAGCCTATAGGTTATTTTAATTGCCATCGCACTTTACTGAGCTTTCACAAATACTTTCAAAAAGAATTATAAATAATGCAACCACTTTGTTCCCTGTAACTTCTATGATGTTGAATGTATTGTACAGATCAACATCAGGCATTGGCCATGACCCAAAGGTTGCAAGTGCCAAATAATGCAGTATTATTGCTGCTGAGGATTTAACACTACATGTTGAATCAGTACTTCTGTTTCTTTGTAAATGTTGACTCATTTCCTGCTACAGCATTGTGCCCAATATTCTGTGAAGGAGAAGAGATTTGATAATCAATTTGAATAGCATTACAGCATACGAACACCTGCTTGGGAAACACATGACCATGATATCAAGAGGCCAGTAAAAACATTGCCACATATTTTTCAGACTGAAATGAGCTCAGGAAATACAACAGTGCATTCTGTAAATGCTGGAGATTCAGCTCAAATAAACTGGAAAGTAAGCTCTTCAGAAAAGTTGTGCTGACCAAACAGAGTAAAACATCTATTAAATCCCAGCGACATAAAATACCAAGCTGGGCACGCATTCATAGGACTGCTGTCTTACATTGCAAGTACTTTGGGGCACAGATTTTGAATTCCACCCATGCTGGACCTTGAATGCCTGTCCTTGTAGTGCCTGAATTGAAAGTTTATGCTCCTCTAAACAAACTCTGGAGCAGCTACCTTTTACTTTGCATCAATAAGGAACATAACTGACTTCAATCTCAGAAACACGTTAATTTTACAAATCTATTTTGCAGGTCATTGTGGCTGACTATATTTAAGATGCTCACCCTAACTTTGGGGTTATGTTGTTGTTTTGGGGTTTTTCTGAGGCCAGGGAGAGAAACAGGTACTACTTGGGAAGAATTCATTTCATCCTAGAATAGGCTTCTGGAACAGATCAAATTGCATTCCAACGAATTAATTCATTCTCATTGCCTAAACTTCCAATGAATCAGCTGTTGCAGACAAATCTTCACATTTTCAAAGTCTAGAATGAATAGAGATTAAACCTATTCTGAGTGCTCTGGGCACCAAATTGAGTGCCCCCTATATGCGATCTAGAAATTTCACTGCCAGATTCGATTCAATTGATGATGTCATAATGATAAGTCATTTCACCAATAATGTCTCCTTTTTATACCTTCCAAGTTATAAGAAAGCTCATTAATTTCTGTGTAGCCCATCTCATCCCAGTTTGGGGCACACTTTCCTTTTGCTGAGTGTAAATGGCACTCCATGTTGACTTAAAGCAGGACAGTTTGTCCTCCTGGGGAGCCTCTCCATAAAAGAGAAAAGGGGGAAAAAAGATGATTGAATTTTCCAGTCTCTGTCCCCTTGGGGCTAATATCTGCCTGCTATATCAGTAATCATGTATTACATGATTGGGCTGAAAGAAAGATCATGTTTTAGATATTCTTGTATTGTTATGTTAAGCTTTTGGTTTTCCCTTTCATACACATATTTTGCCCATGGACCCTGACTTTCTAGAGCTACAGAAACCAGTATTAACCAGAAGGGTTAATACTTCACTGCCAAGGCCACTGCTGATGTCTTACCTTCAGAAGAATATCAAGTGGGGAGTTACTGCTAGAGAGAGATCTAATAGACTGTCAAGTGAGCCTTACTTTTTATATTTATTTTAATACATTACACCAGAAAAGCAAAGCTTTAGTAAAATCAGTGGATTTGGTTAGGTGGTTTTTTTCCAATGCCATATTATTGACATTTCAGAGTTTGCCTTCATGGACCTCTGAATTTATCTATACATCTTGCCCTAAGGGGAAAGAATCAGACTACCTTTCACTATTAGTTTTTCCCCTTTTTCAGCATACTTCCTACCGCACCCTTCCACCTTTGCCAGCTGCAGCTCTGGAATTTTTATGACTATTTGAGTACAGTATCAAAGAAATCCTTTGGGAACAATCTGTCATGAGTTTCTTCTTTAAAGTCCTGTGGGTCAAGTGCCAATACCTCTGCCTGCAACAAAGGAAGAAGCCTTTCTGGAGGGAGAGGACTAGATGAGTTCTTAAGCTTTAGTGTGTTTCTTAATTTTTGTTTTCTTCCTTTTCCTTCCCTTTTCCATTAATTAATTTATTTTCTATTCCTGGTTCTGAAGAGGAAAGGCTATTCTCCTGCATTAATCACTTTTACAGGGTCACTGTGTGTAGTCTGAGGCAGATTCTGCACTGCTACTTGGTTTTGCTCAGAAGATCTTAAGGGAAGCTGCACTAGAAAGGAATCCTTGCAAGGTCCCAGTGATGTGCCTCAACATTTTTTGGTGGAAACAATTCAAAAGCTGTCTGCATGTTTGCTAACTGCAAGGCATGTGCTGAGTCAGAAAGGACAGCAAAGCTTCTTGTGTATTAGTCTTCCAATTTTCACATTCCCTATCCAGCTTGAAGAACTAGGGAGGACGTTTAAAAGT
Organism: Acanthisitta chloris; assembly: GCF_000695815.1. Classification (NCBI taxonomy): domain Eukaryota; kingdom Metazoa; phylum Chordata; class Aves; order Passeriformes; family Acanthisittidae; genus Acanthisitta; species Acanthisitta chloris. The sequence goes on along the minus strand of NW_008656282.1, from coordinate 5,458 downwards.
CTTGACCCACATTTTGTACTCTCACTTATCACAGTATTTTCTTTCAGTCTCAGTCCTGTACTCTTTTCTCTGTACTAGCCTTGTTTGCAGAGAACACAAAGCTGATAATCTAGAGACAGATCCAGACTGTGCTCTACAAACTAAGGGCTCCCTTTGTGTCATTTTGGCCTCCTGTGTGCTGTCCATCTGCTCAACTGCAAATTTTGCAAAAGCTCAAAATTCTCCTGTCAAGTCAAAGGGCTGGCAAACAGTCCTGCTGTTGACGAGAGACAATACCCTCTTTTTCTCAGCCAGCAAGAGGCTTACAGGCAGTAAATATGAGAAATTAAAGTGGATGTTAGGGGTGTTGAGGAAACTTCAATTTTTTTTCCACAGTTCATTCAAACTGTTTTATTTGATGTTGTTGATGCTCATGACTGGCAATAACTTCCTCCAAACTGTGACTGAAAATTCCCATATAGTCAGGCAACAGGCTGATTATAATATAATAGCAGCAAAAGATGAAGGCAGATTTTTATTTTTAACTACTAAGCAGGAACTGGGGAAAACTTTTCTAAAGATCCTGCAAAGCATTTAAATACATAAGAGATCAATGTATGACATGGACAACCTTCATAGACTGAAAGTCATACAATAAACTTGGCTAGATCAAGGCAAAGCACAACCAATCTTTTGTAGACTTCTCAGTTACCATCCTGCTATTGAAATTGCTTTTGTCTCAGTGGTAACACTATCATTTAGGTCAAGGTTGACAGAACTATAAGATGATCAGTTATGTTGGGGTTTATTCAAATAACTCACTAAAACCCCTGCAGACAATAGATAATTTAACTACTAGCATTCAAATACAGGGCTTGCTTTTGTTGTTTCAGAGTGAAGATTACATTCCTAGCAGCTGCAATATTTTGAACTACATTCTCTAAAAAACACTTTGAGGACCACATGTCTCAAATCAGGGTCAAGATCCTGGCTGCTTCTGTGGTGCACTGGCACTATTCTACCTACTTTTCCTCTGGCACTTCAGACCTGCCTGAACCTCTTGGCTACCTTCATGACCACCAGACACATTAGCACAGACAGTGTCCAGATAATCTGAGCCTAAGAATATAATGATTAAGACCTCTGGATCTTTCAGTGCCTAACCTAGGCTTCTCCAGAAGGCAATCTCTGACTTACAAAGAGACAGAGATTGCCTACTGGAAGACAAAGAGAATCAGAGTAGAATAGAGTTGGATTGCATGGCATCTCATTCAGGCATACTTTTGCAAGTATCTCTCCAAGAAGAAACAGCAAGAGCATCACAGATTTAATTGGTAATTAGAAAAGGTCCAAGCAAATGTAAATACTATGTCTGAAAGTAATTCTAGTTCCCCAAAACCTTAATCATACAAACACTGATGTTCCCATTCATCATCTTCATTGCCTGTTCTTTTCACAACTTTCTGAAAAGGAAGGTAAGGTAGGAAGTCTAGAAACAGTATGGAGCTTCAGATAATTGAGGAAATACAGCAGCATTGAAACCTTCAGCATCTTCTGGTTTGTTTTGTACTTTCATTAATTTGAACAAAACAATCTACACTGGATTGAATTTTTCATCCTGAGACTTAATTTGCTTTTGGGTGTCTCTCCCTCAGTAATTAACTAGAGGAGGGAATAGGAGCAAGATAATGCACAGAATTCCAGCTGATGCTGGAATTCAAGCCTCAAACATCAAGCACTAGCTCTCTTCTCCTGCCAGCAGCCACCTCTCTAATGTTATGCTCACCTGTTGGCAGAGGGCTTCTTCAATTCACCATGTTTTTATTAGAGAGACTCCCATTCTCCCAATTCCCCCATTCATCTCAACGAGGATGCTTTACCCTCCCCTTCTATCATACACACACAATGTTTGTGGGAGGAGAAAGAACATGTCTCCAATCACAAAGACAAAATTTTGACAAAGGACTTCCTAAACACATTTGAGCATCAGTTCTCTGATAGTTCTGGCACCTCTGATCAGCCCTAAAAAAGCTCAAAGGTTTTCTCTTTTCAGGCACCAGAAACTGCATCAGCCCAGCCTGCACCAAAGCACTGACTATGGTCATTCAACTGGTCCTACTTGGGAAGCAAAGGGTAAAAAGATATTTTAAAAAAATAAGAATGTTACTCAGTTTCCTCTTTATGTGTGTAATCGCTTTATCACTACAGCAAAGTACAATTGGAGCAAAGAGCATGATGAGGAAATCAGATGGAAAACAGAAAGCCACAACACCTACAGCATTAGGGAATCTGCCCACACTGCTATCGAGCATGGTCCAGTACAGAAGGGTAGATGCTTTTCCCTGAATTTTAATGGAGTCACAAGCAAAATGAATGGATCGCAGTTACAGCTAATCTTTCATTATTGTCAGATTATTAATACTAATGTATATGATTATGGGCTGAACAATGCTGTAAAGTGTATGTATCCTAAGGCTGATTAAAGACTGCACACACTAAGAAGTGTAGCTCTGCTAATCATCCTCATTTTCCGAGAACTTTATTCTTCCTGTCTCTTATAGTTCTTTAGCTACAGTATTAATTCAGAGCTAGTCAGCCTCCACTTTGGGAATTTAGCTATAAAAATACAGTTTTATCTCAGAACATGTAGTGCTATAAAGCCTCCTGAAGCTTTGGTCTGTAGAAGTACAAAAAAATCCAAAGATTTTTCTTTTATATTGCAAACACTGTTGCAGATTTAAATGGTACTATACCAATTTACTTGCCCAAAATAAAACCTTTTAATCTTAAATGCCTCTTACGTGTAATACATCTATAAAATTGAACACTGACTCCAGAGTCATGCAAAATGTTCTACAGCTGTAACCAGAATATTCTCAAAAAAATTGCAGTACACATAAAGCAAAACAAAAAAGCAGTCATCTGACAAGTTAACAGGAGACTGATTTTCACCAGCTGATTTCAGCTGAGCTACATTAGAGTGACTGATCAGCAAATGAGCCACCTTATATTGAAGATTTTTAGCATTTTAATCTCGTGCTCCAGACTACAAAAATAAGTTCTCAAAGTGCATCCATTTTTACAAATGATCACACTGTAAATTTCTGTTTTGCAGACCTGCTTCCATTTCACAAAGCTAAGTAAGATAGAAAGAACAAAGTTCTTAAAGAAGACCATCTTCCCAACCATGCTTGCTCCCATTTTCTTTGTTCCACAGCTTCTCCTCAGTGGTTATTCTTTTAACACTATCTTGCACCTTAGAGAGTTCATCATGTTTCCTTTATCAATGAGCTAATTTAGCAAAAAAAAAAATTCCCCACTTGTCTTGACTGAGAGCATTAACTCTGGGACTATGTGTACAGGATTAAAACATTCAGATAGATCTTTCCTGTCGTCAGAGAAATTCCATTGTTTTGAAAACTCTAATCAGAAGCATTTCTTTATCTTCCAGAACATGTCTAGTTTTGTCATAAAGCAGAAAATTTTTACTTTATCTATCTTTCCATCTGAAGACTTATTTAGATCATCTTCTAGACCACCACCAATGCAGCTACTAGGTCAGCAGAATTCAAAAATGAAAAGTGAAATGCTCCCATTTCTCTGCTCTATGTAGAAACTACCATAATTTCAATAAATCTAAATGCAAGTGTTCACTTGGTAAATCCTCAAGCAAGGATATTTTTACTAGCTTGGACCCAAGAAAGAAGGATTGTCTTTGACTTTGCAGTCCCTAAGTGTGATTAACTAGAGTTACCTGCTGCAGAACACTGACCAAGAAATTTCATCCAGTGATTCCTTATTAAAAGAAGAGTTCTTTTTCACAGTAGCCTTTGGGCAATTTCTTGAAAATGAAAAATCTTATCATTTTACATCAAATAACTGACATCATGGTCACACCTTTCACAGACTAGAATTCCCTGGCTGGAATTCTATATTGATCTCTTCTTGCTCCCACATGAAATCTTAGGTCCAACTATATGTTTGCCCTCTACCCTGCCATTTAAACTTAATCCATGGTTCACTCAAGCTTGAAGATATAAGCAACCAATAACCCAGAACAATATTTCTTCTGATGCAACTAAGGTCCTGTGCCCTTCTTCAGTTTAATTGCAGAAAACTAAGATCATGAAAGGAATATTTACAAATTCACACTGAAAGCAAGAAAGTTTTGAGAGTAGAATCATCAGGAAAACATACCTTATTATTAAAGCCCACTCAAACTAGCAGATGTTAAAACAAGTATTGGATTCTGCACTTGAGACAGGGCAACCCTGAATGTACATACAGACTGGGGAACAAGAGGCTGGAGAACAGAGTGCAGAAAAGGACCTGGGGGTCCTGATCAATCTCAAATTGACTATGAGTCAGCACTACGCCCTGGCGTCCAGGAGAACCAACTATATCCTTGGGTGCATCAAGCACAGCATTGCCAGTCAGCTGACAGAGGTGGTTGTCTCACTCTACTCTGTACTAGTGTGGCCTCACCTCACACCAAATCTGTGTGCAGTTTTGGGCGTTGCAGTACAAGAAAGATATGTTAGAGAGTGCCCAAGCTCTTAGAGAGTGCCCAAAGGAGGGCTATGAAGATGGTGAAGGGTCTAGAGGGGAAGCCATGTGAGCAGAGGTTGAAGTCACTTAAGTTTGTGGTCTCACCAATGCCGAGTACAGGGGGATGTCACTTCCCCAGTCCTGCTGGCCTCACTATTCTTGATACAGGCCAAGATGCCATTGGCCTCTTGGCAACCTGGGCACACTGTTGGCTCATATTGAGCCACTGTCAACCAGCACACCCAAGTTCCTTTCTGACAAACACTCAAGCCACTCTGTCCCCAGCCTGTAGTGCTGCATGGAGTAGTTTTGTCCCAAATGCAGGAAACAACACATCACCTTACTGAACCCCGTGCACTTGTTCTCAGCCCACTGCTCGAGTCGGTCCAGGTCTTCCTGTAGAGCTTTCCTACCCTCATGCAGATCAACACTCCCGTGCAATTTAGTGTCATTTGCAAATTTACTGGGGGTTCACTCAATCCCCACAACTGGATCATCAATAAAGATGTTAAATAGGACCAGCCCCAATACTGAGCCCTGGGGAACAGCACAAGTGACTGGCCACCAATTAGACTTAGCTCCATTAACCACAACTCTCTGGGCCTGGCCATCCAGCCATTTTTTTACACATCAAAACGTC
>NW_008656282.1:0-229 GCF_000695815.1 Acanthisitta chloris | reverse complement strand
CTCCACCTATCCAAGCCACCTATCCAAGTTTTTCTAGAAGTATTCTGTGTGAGACAGTGTCAAATGCCTTATTGAAATCTAGACAGACCACATTCACAGCATCCCCTTCATCCACTAACCGGGTCACTTTGTCATAGAAGGAGATCAGACTAGACCTTCCTTTCATAAATCCATGTTGGTTGGACTTAATCCCCTGGTTGTTCTGCATGTGCCGTGTGATGGCACTCAG
>NW_008656281.1:831-1865 GCF_000695815.1 Acanthisitta chloris | reverse complement strand
ATGGTGGTGCTGGGATGGGGCAGGTGGCCCTGGGACTGGACTGGTGGCCCTGAGACAGGGCTGGTGGCACTGACCGTGCAGTGAAGGCTGCCAGGAAGTCCCCACTGCGGCAGGAGTTGGGGGTCGGGGGGTGTCCCCGGGCAGAGACCATCAGGGCACAGTCAGTGCCCTCATAGCGCAGGTGCAGGAAGGACTCGGTCTCAATCTGCTCCCTGTGGTGGCATTGGCACAGTGTCCCTGTCACCCTGTCCCCAGTGTCACTGTGTGTCCCCAGCCCACAGGACACCAGTGTCACTGTCACTGTCACCATCACTGTGCCCCTCCATCCCCAGACCCCCCATCCCTAGTGTCACTGTCATCACCACTGTCTCCCTGTCCTCCATCTCCAGTGTCACTGCTACTACGTCCTCCTGTCCCCAGACCCCCAATCCTGGTGTCACTGCCACCACCACTGTCCCCTTGTCCCCCAGCACTGGTGCCACCACAGCTGCATCCCCTCGTCCCTCTGTCCATGGTGCCACCCTCACTGCCAGTGTGTCCCCCTGTCCCCAGACCCCCATCCTTGGTATCACTATCACTGTGTTCCCTGTCCCCCAGCACCAGTGACAACCCCCAACCCTGCTATGGGACAGCCCCCACATCCCAGCTATAGCCCCCCAAGGGCACCCCTAAATCCCCCCACGGGGAGCTCCCCAGTCCCCCCAAACCATCGGGGGGATCTCCCAGCACCACACACCACTGGAGGGGCACAAACCCCCCGGGGCAGGACCTCAAAACCACTCGGGGGGAGCCCCCAGCCTCCCAAATCCTGCCGGGGGTAATCCCCTCCCCTTCCCTCCAGTTTGTGCCTGCGCCCCCGGGGGGCTCAGCCCCTCCGTCTGGGGACATCCCTCGTGTCACTGCCACCCCAGGCCCGTGTCACACTCACTCGGCGAAGCCCTGTCCCCGCAGCTCCTCCCGGCAGCGCCGCTCCAGCTCCCGCAGGCGCTCGTCGAGGCGAGGGGAAGCCTCGGGGCAATACTGCAGGGCACAGG
>NW_008656281.1:0-539 GCF_000695815.1 Acanthisitta chloris | reverse complement strand
GTCACAGCCCTGGGACAGCCCCGAGACAGCCCCGGGATACCCTGTCTGACAGTGCCAGTCCCAGTGCCGACAGCACTCCGCTGTGCCTGGCATCGGGGGACATCGGGGGACACACTGTCACATCCTTGGGAGAGCCCTGGGACAGTCCTTCACAAAACTGGGGACACCTCCAGGACACCCTGTCACACCCTGGGGACACCACGGGGACACTCTGGAACACACCATCACATCCATGGGGACACTCCCAGTGACCCACAGTGACACCCCTGGTGTCACCCTGGGACATTTTTCCTGGTGACACCTCCAAGACACCTCCAGGACATTCCTGATGTCACCCAGGGACACCCCCGGGGTGCTCCATCACACCTATGGGGACACCCCCAGTGACACCCTCAGGACACCCCCAGTGACACCCTGGGACACCCCCGGGGTCCTCCATCACACCCTGGAGACACCCTCAAGACACTCTTGATGTCACCATGTGACATCCCCAGGATGCTCCATCACATCCATGGGGACACCCCCAGTGACACCCCCAG
>NW_008656280.1:88803-93127 GCF_000695815.1 Acanthisitta chloris | reverse complement strand
GGGGGCAGATCGCAGTCCGTGAGGGGAGGGCAGCCGAGAGCAGCCCTAGCTGGCGTCCCTCATAGGAAGGACCATTCCGCACAACGACTTTTTGCATGATTTATTGAGGGCTGTTTGGAAAAAAAACAAACCCGTGTGTGAGCATCCACAGCCACGCGGAGTGTGCCTGCCAGGTGTGCCCCAGAGTAACTCGTGTCCCGACCGGGAAGGACTGGAAGAGCAAAATATTTTTGCTTATTTTCCATTAAACACACCTTTCCTTTTTTTTTCCACAAACAAACCACAAGTTATATTCTGTTACCAAACAGAAAAGGCATTTTCTGCTATAAAATAAACCCCGACCTTTTTCTTTTGAAAACATTGTGATCAGTAGGGCAGAGTCAATCTGTGTTCCTGCGTAAGAAGAAAATGTAATCCCTGTAGCTTCTTTATCCTCCTTTTTGGCACTCACGTTCCTCTAACCCCACAATGGGGTGGGTAGTGAGGTAAGCTGGAAGAACACCAGCTGTGTGGAAGATTTCTGTTGGCCTAACAACCTCAGCTGGGCTATTGCTGGGGTGGGTATGGAAAGTGCTGGGGCAGCAGAGAGCCAGGCTCAGTCAATTCCACTATTGTCAAACCAGCAAGAGAGCATTTTTACAAAATCAGCGTGGCACTTCTCTTAGCAGTGAACAAAGCTGCAGCCAAAATGTAGGGCATATCGCACATCATCAGTGTCATGTAGACAAAAGGAAGTTTCCATGTCTTATTTTAACGACTTCTGGTCAATAGATCTTTCTTTCGATGGTTTAAAATAACATACTTTGATACCTGCTGCTCCTTAGTATGGGATGGTTATTTGGACATCAATCAAATAATTTCTTTAGTAAATTTTCACAATGCATTGAAGTTTCAGGCAAAATGAGCAAAGGAATACCCAGAGGGAGCATTGCTCAAGAAAAGAAGTTATTTATAACTTTTAATTCTAAATTATGATATAGACATGTCTTAGTTTGACAGTTATTTCAGTGCTTAATATATGAAATTTCATTATATTCCCCTGATGTCTACAGTAACAGATTAGTAAGCTCAGTATGGTAAAGGAGGCCAACTCCTTTGATAAGCAAATGTTTGCAATAGAAACAAACATTTAAAAAGATTACATTGGCAGCAGTATCAGATTATTAAAAGAAAAATTAATATTATCTGCACAATAACCAGCACCTCAGAATACAACTGTATCAACGTCAAAGAAATAGGTAAGACTTGAGAAAGGGTGTGATTAAATCCTGTTGCTAATTGACCTGTTTGCAAGGGTGCCATGGCACACCAGGGGTGGAGAGTCACAGTTCCTGGAAATGTGGCAGCTGACAGAACCAAGGAAGAAGGGGTATACCAGCCCCCTCAGTGTCTTAAGAAGGCTCCAAATTTCTCTTTTCCTTTTTTTTTCCTAATTTACCTTATAACTTTCCCTTTTTTCCCTAGTATTTCCCTTTGTGGGGTTTTTGGTTTGGTTTTTTTTTAATTTGCCTTATCACGAAATTGCTGGGGTCAGTAAGTAGAGGTCTTCCATAAGAAATGCAAATAATATCTGTACCTACAGGAGTTTGCTTTTTTTTTCAGCTGTGATGAACTGACCAGTTTTGCCTGTGTAGATTAAGTAGTTCTGTATGAAGCAACGTGTTGCATAAGCACATACATTCTAAATGTTTCATCATGACCTAATGTGTCCTAAATTTACAATTTTTAATTCCAAAATTCTTACATTTATTTAAAAATAAACCAACAAAATAACTCAGTTTTGTGATTACACTGTTTAGGAAAAACATACACTGTAGCTATTTCTTATGCAAACATCAGAAACCAAAGTGTTGTAAGAATTTGGGTACATTGGGCCTGAACAAAGATAACCTTGTTGGCCTTACTCACATCCTTGACAAGTTTCTTTGCTAGTATCTCTAGTATTTGACTTGAACTTTCTTGTCTCATATTTACTTCGTGTTACTAGGTAAAATTATAGCACTGAACGATGCTTTTTTGTTTTTATTGAAAAGGAAAACTTTTCCTTCATGTAGTTACAAGAAAACTAAATGTACTGCATGCTTCATTTAGCATCCTAAGGGTTATTAGGGATGAATGAAAATAAAGTGAAATACAGAAGCAAACCCTTTCAGGTGCTTTCCTTTCATGCTGTTGATTTTTGCCTCTGGCAATAGATGTTCTGCTAATCAGTCATCAGTCTTGATTCTCAGTTCTGATATATCAATTCCTAGTGACTTTTACAAGAGATAGTCCTCTGTAAGCCTAAACTTCATGTTTGTATGCTATGAACTAGTACTTCTGCCCTAGATCTTGCCTTGGTGCTTTGAACGAGCCAGCTTCAGATTACTGGCAGAGACCCAACTCTCCAAAACTTGGAATATCTGTGGCATAAAAGTTACTTTTCTCAGCACAGTAGCACAACTATAGTGTACACTTACCTTTGCATTTGATAGCATCAGTATTACAGTGTTGTGATAAATAAGATGCGAACCCAAGGCTAGCTTTTAGATACTATAGAGAAAAGAAAGAAAAGAGAAGAAAGTTTTTAGCGAATGCTACAGGCAGTTTGCCTTGAAGCAGTTGGAAAATGTGATTTTCACTAAGTTGTGAGTTGTTCAACTATAAATAGAAACTAAAATGTATAAGCACAACATGAAGCCTGCTCCTCTCTTCTCTCCTGCCTCTTCCAAACATGTGAGAACATGTATGAAAAGATCTTCCTTAAAATGACATTTTGTTAGCTTTCTGACAGGTGTTGTCAAGTTTTATATACACAGTATGGGTATATGTCTGAAAGAGAATGTATTATTTAGTGTTTACCCTATGATGTGGTAGGATTTAAAATATATACCTTCTCATTTTTGTGACTTCTTGCCCTCTTACTATCGGAAGTTAATTTGCAAGCAGCCAAAATAACAGATCTCTGAGATGTCTGGTTAACAGTGGGTAGAAAGGAAGGATATAGAAGTAGTCCAAAAATCCAAGTTGAGGGGATGAATTCGAACACCTCCAAACCTTTCTTGTCACTGATGCACCCATCCTGATCAATATTTCACAGATATCTCCTTTGTCTGTAATGTCAAAATTAACTCCAGTTCCAAGCATTCCCAAACTTTCAGATTTGATTTTGTTGGGGTTTTTTTCCATTTATTTAGGTCTATTTTTATGTCAAGCTACATGCATGTAATTATAAAAATAAATCTGCATGTAAGTGAGCAACATTCCACTGGAGTCAGTATAGTTGTAATTCCTAAAGTATTGTTTAACTCTTAGAGACTGACCATAGTAGACACCAGTCTTCTGTAAATTATGTATGCAAGATAGGTTAGAGGAAGCTTTCTTACATGGGTTGTTGAAGTACCTTAAATCTTACAAGGGCTATTCCTTGTATATGATGTCCTGTTAATTCCTAAGCAGATATAATGTTGTTTGTGAAATCAGGCAATTTGGTGCCACTGGGGACAGGGTATTCTGTCATTTAGATAGAAGAAGTGGAAGGTGGTAATTTTCTTTTGCCATATGAGTTTCATAAAGATTTGTCTTAACATCTAGTACGTGTGTTAGTGCGGATACAGTGAAATATTACTGGCTTGAGAACTTATAAGCAATGTATAAGGAGCTGGAGACCCACACAAAATCTGTGTATGGGGATAAAGAGCAAAATGCAGATCTTTTGCAAAACCTCCAGTCTTGGATGTGGGTATCTTATGGTTCACACATATGACATTATTGAGTCTAAACAGCCTCACAAAAAGCTTTAGAAATCCTAAAAATCAGTGCTGCAGCTTTACATGAGGAGCATCTGAGGAACATTTCCAACTGAGATTGCACTCATTGAGATCAAGAACAAGCATCACCAGCTGGAAATTGTAGATGCCCTGAGACAGACAGACAGATGGTATTGCTCATGAGCTGCACTGTGAAAGGTCAGAAGCACAACTCTGAACATCTTGTAGCAGCATGAGAATTCTTCTGCACAGTGAAGCTCCTCCAACTATTATCTTTGTCATAGAACACATATGAATATTAATTCCAAGTTTATTAATGCTTTATTCCAGGAAGATATTTTTCCTGCCCCATAAGCTCTCAAGACAGATGGTATTGCTCATGAGCTGCACTGTGAAAGGTCAGAAGCACAACTCTGAACATCTTGTAGCAGCATGAGAATTCTTCTGCACAGTGAAGCTCCTCCAACTATTATCTTTGTCATAGAACACATATGAATATTAATTCCAAGTTTATTAATGCTTTATTCCAGGAAGATATTTTTCCTGCCCCATAAGCTCTCAACCATACCTTTCCC
>NW_008656280.1:60446-88782 GCF_000695815.1 Acanthisitta chloris | reverse complement strand
GCTCTATTACAAAAGGCCAATTTTTCCCCTCCCACCCCATCCTCAATGAACTGCCTGAATCCATTGATTGCACTGCCCCTGTTGTGTGAGCTATCCTATGACATTACTGTGATCCCAGTGTGATCCTGGAGCCCTGCAACTGCATTCAGACCTCTAATTCCCTCTGTTGGTTCTCCATGCTACATGCATTCATGTACAAGCATATCAGATAAAGCATCCAGTTAAGCTGATACTCCAGAAAAAGATGAGAGCTTTTCTCATAATGGCATGCTGTTGTCACTTCCTAATTGATGTTCATTTGCTTAGGTTGACCTCTTTCACCCTGTTCTGTTTATTGCATGTCATCCCGTACCATGTCCTTACTTGACTGTAGTCTGTTAGCTCTCTCTTTCATCATTCCTAGTTTACAGCTCTCCTTACCACCTTGGTCAGTCACGTGGGAGAGCTGCTTTTGTTTCCCTTTTTCAGGAGGACCCTGTTCTTAGCAGTTGTTGACCCTTAGATGGGATTTTATAAAAAACAAATCCCTCTTATTGATGCCAGCTGTATGATGCCATCTGGTGATATACAGTATCTGTCCACTCCTCCTTGAGCCCTGTCTTTCCTTTATCTGGCAGGATCAACCACAAAACCACCTGGGACCCTACATCCTTGACCCTGACCACCACAGCCGTATAGTTATGCCTAATATGCTCTCAGCTTCCTCTGGCAATATCATTGTTACCAATGTGGAAGAGAACAGAGGATAATAGTCTAAGGCCCCACAAGTCTTTCTTCAGTATCTGAGATACAAGCCCCAGCAAGAAATGTCCTATGCCAGCAGGTGAGATTAGGCACTGGGGACCTCCTTCCCCACAGCAGGGAGTCTGCCCTTACTATCACTAGCAGGTTCCATGTGGTGTTGCTGCAGAGTCAGGCTTAGCAGGTGCAACTGCTTTACTGAACTGAGCTCCTGGCCCCTCAGCTGCTACCAGGACATTCAATATTTCATAGGTGCAGCTCTGCAGATAGGAGTGGGAGCCTTCCTCCTGTTGCTAGAAGCCACAAGCCTACAGCCTTCATCATAATTTCTTTCCTCCCACCTGTATAAATGTATGAGGAATGTGCTCTGGTTTTCACAACACATCACAAATGATGAGAAGAATTGATGGACAGTCTCTCCATATCCACCCACACCTTAGTGCTTAATCAAGATAACCACTCATCTTGCCAACATATAAACTCTTGTCAATAGTTGTCATGTCTGTGTTTCTCTATTGGAAAGGAAAGAATCCCATCTTGTGAGAAAACTCTCAGGGTGATGGGTCAAAAAGACAGGACAGCTCAGGAAATATCTCCAGAGTAGAGCCTGTACTCGGCTGGACCCTTAGGTGCTACTATATTAAAACCCATCAAATCCTATGAATCCAGAAATAGAAAGCAGCCTGTATAATTAAGGTTTCTGCCAGCTCACACAGTTGTCACCAGCACAGAATGACTGGACACCATCCATCTAAGCCTCAAGTGATGAGTAAGATAAAAAGTGCAGAGACATTGGTGATCACCCCATCCCTACTGTCATGCTTGGCTGGACCTCAGAAAAGAAATTGCATCCTTAGTTGTAGATTGATAGGCACAGCCCTGAAGAGCAGATTCTAGCTCTAACCATAGAGTTACAGAACTGGTAATGGCATCTGACTGACCTTGAAAGGGAACTTGGACAGCAAACACATTTTGGGTGCAGCAGACCTGACTGCAGATGGTCAAAGGGATTTATTTAGAGGCCAGACTAGGTTCCAGCTAGTACAAGCAGCTCAGCTCTAGTGAAAGGATCCCTGGCAACTGTGGAACCTCCAGGAGCCTGGTGATGCAGCAGAGCTTATGGCTCAGCAGTCATAAGATCACACTGCAAAAATTATCAGAAGTTACAGTACTCTGAGACTGGATCAGGTTCGAGACTGTCTCAGGAACCTGAATGTGCATAAGTCCATGGGTCCTGATGAGATTCATCCTTGGGTCCTGAGGGAACTGGCTGATGAAATTTCTAAGCTACTATCTATAATTTTCCAGAAATCCTGGCAGTCAGGTGAAGTCCCTGATGAATGGAAAAAGGGAAACATAACCCACACTTTTAGAAAAGGGAAAGCAGAAGAACCAGGCACCAGAGACCAGTCAGTCTCACCTCTGTGCCTGGCAAGATCACGGAGCAGTTTCTCCTGGAAGCTATGCTTAGGTACATGAAAAGCAAAGAGGGGATTGGTAATAACCAACATGGCATTACCAGGGGCAAGTCATGCCTGACAAATTTGGTGGCCTTCTATGATGGGGCCACAGAATTTGTAGATAGGGACAGAGCAACCGATATCATCTACCTGGACTTCTGCAAGGCATTTGACACTGTCCTGCATGACATCCTTGTCTCTAAATTGGAGAGACATGGATTTGATGGATGGACCACTCAGTGGATAAAGAACTGGCTGGATGGTCGTACGCAGACAGTTGTGGTCAGTGGCTCATTGTCCACGTGGAGGCCAGTGAGGAGTGGTGTCCCTCACGGATCAGTGCTGGGGTCGATACTGTTCAACATCCTTGTCAGCAGCATGGACAGTGGGATTGAGTGCACCCTCAGCAAGTTCATTGACCCCCCAAGTTGTGTGGGACAGTCGACGTGCTGGAGGGAAGGGATGTGCCATCCAGAGGGACCTTGACAGGCTTGAGAGGTGGAACAATGCAAAGTTCACGAAGTTTAACAAAATGAAGTGCAAGGTCCTACATCTGGGCCATGGCAATCCCGGGCACAGCTACAGGTTGGGTGGGGAAATAATCGAAACCAGCAGTGAAGAGAAAGACTTGGGAGTGACAGTGGATGAGAAACTCACCATGAGCCATCAGTGTGTACTAGCAGCCCAGAAAGCCAATCGAATCCTGGGCTGCATCAAAAGGAGTGTGGCCAGCAGGTCAAAAGAGGTGATTCTTCCCCTCTACTCTGCTCTTGTGAGACCCCACCTGGAATACTGCATGCAGTTCTGGCGTCCTCAACATAAGAATGACATGGAACTGTTGGAGCAAGTCCAGAGGAGGCCATGAAGTTGATAAGAGGACTGGAGCATCTCCCGTATGAAGACAGGCTGAGGGAGTTGGGGATGTTCAGCCTGGAGAAGAGAAGACTGCATGGAGACCTCATAGCAACTTTTCAATATCTGAAGGGGAAGTACCAGGGAGCTGGAGAGGGACTCTTTGTTAGGAACTGCAGTGATGGGACAAGGGGTAATGGGTTCAGATTGAGGGAGGGGAAGTTTAGGTTAGATATTAGAAATATTAGATAATCTAATATTAGATCTAATATTAGATATTAGATAGGTTAGATATTAGAAAAAAGTTTTTTACTATAAGGGTAGTGAGACATTGGAACAGGTTGCCCAAGGATATGGTGGCTGCTCTTGGGGTGTGTTCAAGTGTGTTCAAGACCAGGCTGGATGAGGCCTTGTACAACCTGATCTAGTGAGGAGGTGTCCCTACCCATGGCAGGGAGGGTCGGGTCTAAACAATCTGTAAGGTCCATTCCAACCCTTAAATTCTGTGATTCTATGAGATTAAAATACTGAAGGTGTGGCAGTTTGGGTGCTGAGGTTAGATGACATTACTTTGCAGTTGTGGAGAAAAGAACCAGAAACATGAGAACCTTGGAATGACTGGAAGATGTTGGCCCACCCATTGACCTGAATGCCCTTTGATACGGTTCACTTGCCATTGTCACACTGGTGTTATGCCTCTATGAATCTCACTGTTATGGCTGAGCATCTCAGAGTAGTCACATTCATAGTGAAACACAAGCAGACTGGCTTTGTCTGCAGCCAACGAACTCCTGTCTCAAAAGCTCTTTACAGTCTACCTGGTACAGAGGTTCAGCCTTGCTGAGCAATAAAACAAATGCAGTGGAGACTTTCTAATCACCACAAACATGGTGGTTTTCTGAGTTTAGGAGGAAAAATATTTCTCACAGGTTACTTCCTTCTACCACAGAGTTGATAAGGTCACTGAAACTCAGATGGCTTTAAAGGAGGCTTATCTCAATAGCCAAAGTGGAATGTTATGAGAACTAACTGATTTTAACAACAGACACATTAAGCAATGTACCAAGAACTGACCTGTCCTCTTTGCAGCAGGGGACTCACTCTCTTTACATCAGCACTTTTAACTGTTTCTCATGCTGTTGGGTTCAATAGTGTACAAGCCTAACACCATAGGTTCTCTGACAAAAGAACAGTATGACTTATTGAATTTTAAAAACATATGTTCCACATGATGCAACTACAGATAACTTACATTTTAGTTCAAACAATGACACTGGGATAATGCTTGCTTTGTTTTGTAGAAATGTGCTGTACAAACAGCATAGGAAAAAAAGAGCTCATGAGGTACAGGAAGATGTAGCTTTTAAGTAATTCCAAGGTAGGCACTCTTTGGTGCTGGAGTGTTTCCTACTCTGTTTTTGCTGGGTCTATTCATCCAGTTTGTTAGACTTGTGGTTAAGTCTCAGCTTAAATACTAGCTTGTAGATTGTCCAGACAGCAAAATCTCCTGGAAATGCAGAGGTGTCCAGCTTGTCAAGCAAGGCGAGTTTCTTCAAAGAAGCATGAACCTCTTCCTCAATCAGGGCTGCACAGCAGGACATGGACTGTTTTTCTAGCCTATGTCTCTGTAGGAAATTTCACTAAATGTTAGATTATATATGTGCCTGCCTGTGTATGTGCACAAAATGTCTTGCACTTCTTCAATATAGTACTAACTGAGAGCCCTTTCTAGCAACACTCCCAAATCAAAGCAGACAGCAATTTTGGGTTTTGGCATTTCTATTTGCCTGAATGTGTCTTTCTCATTTTCTTTCTTGTTGGTCGGTATGTGGGATTGTTTGATTTTTGGTCTTTGTGGTGTTTGAAGTAACATTTCTTCTTCATGAATAGAATTTTCTTTGCACAGCAATTAACTATATTAATTTGACATCTGCCCACCTACCCATAAAACATGTTTATAGTCACAGAACATTGGTATTTGCTTACTAGCATTTTAAAATTGAAATAACCAGAAAATCCTATACTTTCTGCACCTGCTTTTGGGGCTGCAAGATTTTATTTCTTGTAGCACTGTTAGAAACTGGCTAAGTGAACAGAAACTGCTTACAGGAAGATATATCAGGATTTCCATAGGAAATACCCCCTTCCTGTATTTAGGACTAATCTGGTATTAATGTCTATCTTTAATCAGAGGCAGGCCTCTAGTTCAATTAATTGTGCAAGGTCTGCTCTGATCTTAAGAGCATTTATGGGCATATAAGAAATGTAGCAGTAGAGAGCAATTAATTATCTTTGGTATCAGCTTCACTTGATAGCATTTTCTCTAACTGAGGCCTGAATGGAGCTCGAACTTAAGTTTCAGCCAGAGGGAGGGGTTCTTGGAGCAAAACCTTAGAATTTAATGCCACTGAACGTTCAGGGTGCTTTGCTTATTAATCTGATCCTACCAAACCATGTGGGAGTGCAAAAAATAAAAAAATCCATTAAAAAATAGCTTTATCTACTTCCAACAGAGAACAGTCTGGCTAGAAAATTTATGAAACATTTTTTCATCAGGATATGCCATTCATTGAAATCAAAATGTTCCACAAGAGAATTTCCATTTTTGACCAATTTCCAGTGGAATCCAGGCAGGTTTCCAAGACCAATGAGCCTGCCAGTTCTCTTCTCAACAGTCCTTCTGGTTGGTTCTAGGGGATCTTAGGCTTACAGATTGTTTCGCTTTGGGGCTGACAGTGCGCTGAGATCTGGGAAGGACCGACCCTCCAGTTTGTGTTTTCTTGGCAATCCCAATTCCCCAGACATGCAGGGGACAAGGCTGACAGGCTTCCCCAGGGCTGAGGCATTGTGCCATGAAAAGACTCAACACTCCTTGGTTTCATTCCAGATTTTGAAAGATTAAAATCATCTACCAGAAAAAAAAATTAAATCTGTATTTCTTCATGCTGTTCTAATGAACCTGTGTTCCAGATCTTATAAGCATGTGCATATCCATTTATTACAAGCTATCATATAAAATTACACAGATATTAATGGGATTCTGTCAGGCTGACTACATGTAGGCATGTAAATGATAAAGGTCACACCTGAAGGTAAGACAAGGCAGTAGTGCCCATGGCAGTGTGGTTACATAGCACTGCTATTACTAATGCTTGCGCTTAAGTATTTCAATATATCTTTGAGTATATCAATATATCTTCCTCTTTTCAATTTATCTTTGAAGTACTAATAAGTGATATTCCATTTTAGAGGCAAAAAACTGACATGGAAATGTTACTGGTTTACTCAGAACTACAAAATATATCAATATGATCAGGTTTACTATTTCAATCCAGCATATGCTGTTAAGAGTCTTAGTTAACATAAAATACCTTCTTTTTTGCCCTAGATGGTCATCCAATTCTGTCTTCAGCCAGAAGGAGGATGGACCAGTCAACCATAAGTCCATTCTAACCAATAATTCTAGGATTCCATTAAAAATTGTATTTTCTAAAATTTTATTTGATTAATATTAAACACAATTGTCTAGCTGAAACCAAGACTTCTGGAAGTCTCTTAGTTGCAAATAAGCAGAATATCAAGATAGGACATACTGGGGAAAATAACCTGTTATGTTGTATTCATGATTTTTCCTAACCTTCTTTCCACATGTATATAGTACTCGCCGCTGTCAAACACAGAGCTAAAGAGACCATTAGATTGACCTATCTATTAAGGAAAATACCAGTTCTAGTTTCCTAAGGAAGATTATAATGGCTCTTCTGCATTTGTACAACGTAAACATTTGCTGAAGATAATAAAAAGTCTGTCTCCTAGTCAACGGTCGCAACCAATAGATGTTCAGTTACTTCCTATGAGGCAGCATAAAATCCTGGCATTATGCAACATCTGTGAAAGTTTTTGTATTGATTTCAGTGGAGCAGGATTTCAAGCAGATAGTCTTAATCTGTCCACTTATGAGATTGTGAAACAGTAATAATTTACCACTCGGTTAAAAATTGAGAAGTATGTGTATTTCAGAAAGTAAACTAAGCAAAAGAGTGTGCCTTTTTTAAGGATAAATATGTGTTGGCAAAGATGAGGCATTGAATGGATTCACCTTTGACTACTTACCTAATACTCCTTGCGTATATTAAATGAGTTTTAAAATATCCCACTTTTGCTATCATGCCAAATATACTGCCATGCAATGAATGTGGGGATATCCTGACTCCTTTGAAAGTCATAACAAACTTCTCATTCCCTTTGTTGGCCAAGACCTTGTATAGATAACAACTGTATGAAGCACATGAAATGAAATTTTGACAAATGTCAGCAAGAGTTGCTGGCAGAGTTGTATGTAATACCAAATTATCTGTTTGTGGTGATTAACTCTATTTCTCACAGAGTCAAACATCCAGACATGTTCTGGGTTAATTACTACTGTGCCATAGATGGAAAACATAGTGTGATGGGACAGCAGATGAAAGGCTGGTGTCTGAGTCTATATCAGAGCTCAGGCTTTTCTTCCTGTCTGTTCCAGCATTCTTAGGCTAACCCACACTAGAGATTCTTTCCTTAAGGATGATCTTATTCCTTGATTTTCTTTCCAAAATACTGGGCCCCCAATTTTACTCTCATTGACTTCAAAGTGAGCAGATTCGCTCCCTCTGTGTATACACTTTCATTAGCTGTATTGCAATATTTTGCATTAAGGGGCTATTTTTAAATAAGATCTCAAATGTTTTGTTAAACAAAACCTCTATGTCGTTTTGGCTCAATCTGAAATTTATCTGTCTTTGGGCTTCTGCTACCATTTGTCTTGGCCTGCTTTGACAGTTCTCATTTCTCTGTATGTCACAGTGCTTGTGAACTTCACTGGTGACTATTCTTGCTCTTGGATAGGATTTTTCAGTCTTATAACCTAACACTTCTCCAGGAGATAAAAAGGAAATACTGGGTGCAAGAGCAAGAGAAGGAGTTGTTTTTCCTCACTCAATTGCTTTGCCCAATTGACTACCTACCCAGCCAGAAAAACACAGCTGAAATATGTTTTAAAATGTATGAAGTTTAGTGGAGGTCAATTTGGCACAGAGTGGAGACCCCCACCCAGAGAAGTCAGAGATACTAGTACAAGATTAGTTACACCTATGTTCATGATTTCTAACATAGTTTTCCAGTCCAATATATCCCCTTAGACTTTCTGTCAACAGTTTAGCTTATACACTGTCTAAATAGTTTACAATCTCTCTGAAATAATCTAAGAACATAAATCATTTTATTTTTAAGCTGTGTTGGTCTGAAAGAAGATTGCAGGGGTAGTAGGCAGTGTTGAAAAGATGATGATCTTTTTCTGACTTCATTGAGCTCACCAGGAGAATTAGATGCTGTCCAACACATGCCTGCAGCATCACTGGTTTCAGGCAATGTGGATCCTTTCCCAAAGGCTGAAAGATAGTTTGAAATCAGAGGGGCAGAGTGCTCATAGCAAAGGAGGAAAACAAGTATTCTCATCTCAGCCTCATACCCTGGTTGTAGTGTGTTGACCCTGGCTGTATGCCAGGCACCCACCGAAGCCACTCTATCACTCCACTTCTCAGCTGGACAGAGGAGAGAAAATATAATGAAAGGTTCATGAGTTGAGATAATACTGTCATGGGCAAAACAGACTCAAATTGGGGACATTAAGTAAATTTCTTACTAACAAAAATCAAAGCAGGATGAGAAGTAAAACAAATCTTAGTCTACCCACTCTCCTCCTCCTTCCCGACTCTACCTCCTCCCCTCCAGAGGTGCAGGGAGATGGGAAGTGGGGGTTACACTCAGTTCATCACGTTGCTTCTGCCACTGCTCAGAGAGAGGAGTACTTCCCCTGCTCCAGTGTGGACTCCCGCCGGGGGGACAGCTCCATGAACTTCTCCAACGTGAGTCCTTCCCATGGGCTCCAGTTCTGCACAAACTGCTCCAATGTAGGTCCCTTTCCACAGGGTGCAGTCCCTCAGGAACAGCTTGTTTCAGTGTGGATCTCCCACAGGGTCACAAGTCCTACCAGGAAACCTGCTCTAGCATAGCCTTCTCTCTCCACAGGTCTGCAGGTCCCTGCCAGGAGCCTGCTCCAGCATGGTCTTTCAATGGGGTCACAGGCTTCTTTTGGGCATCCATCTGCTCTGACGTGGCTCTCCTCCATGGGCTGCAGGTGTATCTCTGCAATCCTGCTGACCTCTGTGGGATGCAGGGGAATAGCCTGCTTCACCATGCCCTTAACCATGGGCTGCAGGGGAATCTCAGCCCTGGCACCTGTAGCACCTCCTCCTCCACTCACCTTAGTGTCTGCATAGTTGCTCCTCTCGCATATTCTCACTCCTCTCACCTCTGGCTGCAGTTGCATCTGTGCAGTAACATTTTTCCCTTCTTAAATATCTTATCACAGAGGTGCAACTACCATTGCTGATTGTCTTGGCCTTGGCCAGCAGCGTGTCCATCTTGAAGCCAGCTGGCTTTGGCACTGTTGGGCATGGAGGAAGCTTCTAGCAGATTCTCACTAAAGCCACCCCTGTAGTCCCTCTTCCTTGCCACTACCAAAACCAGGCTCCAAACCCAATACACCTATGTAAAACTCAATAATTACGGATTTATAATTAATGGCTATGCATGAATTGTTACTTCATTAAATTCTGTGATAGTACAGCATAACCTCCCCCTCAACATGTCTGGCCAAAATGGACATCTGCCACAGGATTAGAATGGAAAATGTGATGTATGAAGAAACACTGCTGTAGCTATCTGCTTTTCATGCTTAATGGCCGGTGCGTGGGAAACTTTCACAGAAGTAGAGCTCTGCTTCCTATAAGGACAGTGTTATCATTTTATCTCAGTGTTTTGAGAGCTCTCTCATGCAGTGCAAATCTATGCTAACCTGCAAATCAGGGGCCAACTCAACAAGCAAACCCAGAACACTAGGATTCAATGTTCAGAGAAGACAGAGAGACAGCTAGTGCTGCAGCAGCTGATAATAAAAACTAAAAGTAATTTTGTTATCTTTATTTGCATACCACCAAACCTGCCCACAGAGCTTCCTGAGTTTGAGCAGGCTGCACACATATGAGCATGGTACAGTATATTTCTACAGTAATTATTTCCATAGTCTAGAAGGGCTAGTTTTGCGTAAGCTGAACAATAGTAGCATCGTAGAATGGACCTTCAAAGGTCCTCTAGTTCCAACCCCCCTGACATAAGCAGGGACACCTTCCACTAGACCAGGTTGCTCAAAGCCACCCCCAACCTGGACTTGAGCACTTCCAGAGATGAGGTGAGGCATCCAAGACTTCTCTGGACAACCTGTTCCAATGCCTCACCACTCTCACAATAAAGGATTTTTTCCTACTATCTAATCTAAACCTACCCTTTTTCAGCATAAAGCCATTCCCCCTTGTCATATCCCTACATATCCTTGTAAAAAGTCCATCAGAGGGTCTTATCACAAACTTACTTACTACTTCTTACTTTTTACTGACACACACCTGTACCTAGAGATAACTTCTTCTGTTGCAAGACATAGCTGCTACAACACAGGTAAATACCAAATTATTCTTCCTGTTAGACCCAGAAAGGAAACTATGAAGCAATATCAATTCAACCCTAGCTGCAGTGGCTTGAGGCATGAAAGTCTGTACAGGTACAGGTTTTTCCACTTTGTTTTGCCAAAATACTTCAGTCAGGATTTAGAGCTTGTAAGCTGTTCTGATCCCGAGCCTGAGCCAGACTGAAACTGTCAGCCATGATCATTTTTGTGGTGTAAACACAGACTTGTGTGAGATAACTGTCTCACTTTTCACTTTAAACAGCAGGTTAAAATATAAACTAGTTCAAATGACACTGTGCCTTTCAGACCTTCAAGCTAAGGCCTTGAGAAAAAAAAGATGTCTAATTAATTTTTTGAAATTGTTGCTTGATGAAAGGAATACTAGTATGGTGGTATCAGGTTACAGCATTTAACAGTGTAGCTTTAACATTTCGTATTAAATATTTAACTGCTGGAAACTGTGTACTTCACAGGCCTTGTGAAAATGAAAACTGTTTTTGAGAACATAAGGTTGATACTCTAAAAATAAATATGAGGATACGGATAGAAGAAACATTATAAAGTTGTTGCATGATTTTTTTGTCTCCAGTACAAGATTTGGGACTCTTTTGATATTTATTTTAATGCATAATACTTTTCCTGTGGGGACAAAAGTTTGTGGATTCACTAGAATAAGTGCATTTAATTCACAAACTGTTTGGAGTTTTTTTGTCTGGATTGTATGTAAAACACTCCTTGTGTTTTTAAAGCAGACTACTTTTGAAACATGGTGATCAAAATAAGGTAAATGGGTGAAAATGTGGAGAACCTCACGAAGATACCAACACTGTGCTCCTCCATACATTACTTCAGTATAATTTCTTCTGCAATGACACTATTACACTAGGAAACATCTCAGTCATTTTGCTTCTGAGAGCTAAAAGCTGGTGCTTTAAAGATATCTCTCCTACTCACTGTAAAATAATATCCTAAGCAACAAATTAGGCACTTCAGTTAGGAGCCTAAAATAACTGAGATGAAATATGTGAGTGGCTGTCCAAATTTTGCAACATCCAAAAAAGTGTTCGCATGGTTATACTTGAAAAGGGTACTTTTTTCTTTTTGTTCTGTATCCTTCTGTGGTTGCAGAAGGGGCACTCCATTCTGCACTGCCAGAGTGGAGCTGACCACATTCTCAAGAGGTTACAAATACTGTGGCTGTAATCATTTCATGGGCAGAGTACAAGGCAATGTATTCTGACACCATTTCACCTTCTCAGATATCTACAGAAAAAAATTTCCTCTTTATTACTGCTCCTTTATTGATTTAAAAAACAAAGAGAACTCCAGGCAGAGCTTCTCTAAAGGCTATTTCCTTGTCTCTAGCAGTAAGTCACTTAGCATGCAGCATCATGGCTTACAAAATTCACTATCTGAAGTGAGATAATAATCACTCAGAAAAAGATTTGTTCATTTGCCTGAGAAGAAGCCTTTACAATTGTAGTTGTCTTGACAAGAATGTCAACAAAAAGCCACAGGCTTCCAAGGCTAGACCAAATCCTTTTTGTCCTTTTTTTTTTCCTTTTTTTTTTCTTTTCACATCAGCATAAACAAGCTCTTCAAAATTCAGTTTCTAATTGAATCGCTCATCTCAGGCATAGCTGCTTGGCTAATTACTCTGGAAAATTAATTTTTTTGCTTGACTGGCTTTTAAAAATGATTATTTCTCTGATACTGCAACTTAAAAGTAATTAGTTATTTGGGAACTGAGGTGTCTTTGTGATCGAATGACTATGAGAAAAGTGAAATCTCCATGCTAGTAAAGCTTATTTTTAGTACTGTGATTTCTGCATTTACTGTGGGATAAATGCAAGCTTGGCACATCACATTTTGAAACTTTTTAGATAGCTTATGCTAATTTATGTGATGTGCCAGATTAATCTGTCAACTCTCAGTCAAAATCAAGATGTCATCAGTTTTATTTATTGGAATGCAAAAAATCTGACTGCATCAAGCAGAAAGGCTTTATCTGAGTGCTATTAAGAGAAGACAGATTGGTGGAGCTGAGTTCGTTCAAGAGAAGTATGGTGGAATAGTGAAGTTGACAGAGCCAAAAAGTTGACTAGCTCTAGGGCATGACCTCAGCTAGAAACAAATGAATGGGCTTTCAGGAGGGGATGTAGACTGTAGGAAAACTCAAAATGAATGAATAATCTATTTTTATTTCTTTCCGCTTCCTCTGTGCAAATATATGGAGCTTGGTGCATGTTTGAAAATAAGAAGAACATTAACAAAGAAAAACACTGCCAACCACTTTTGCTTCTACATAGAGTAGCCAACAACTCTGCCATTTTTGGCTAGCTGTTCAGGATGAAGGGATAACAGTATTACATAAAAATGCTTCTTTGTCAAGAATATTTTGGCTCCCATTCTATTAGAACAACAGTATGGTTTCATGAGTTACCAGTCCCAAAGGAAGTCCAAAGCAAAGGTTTCTTGTGTAAAATTTCACTACCTGTCTCCTACAGAGTAAAGCCTTTCAGATGCTTTTAGTGCAGCATGACAGGAGGGAAGATAGGTGCAATCATATCAGTAGATGAATGATTTTGCAGATGCAGGAAGGGATTCTTCCTTGCAGTGTGTTGTGGGAACAAAAGCTTAGCAGGATACTGCATCCTCTACCACTATGGATCCTAACAGGCAGAGCACCTTCATCCTCTTATGCCATCCCTCATGACTTCATGCATGGCTGCTAGTATTAGCTATTTAGACCATACGGCATTTTTAATGATCATATTGTTCTAAATTTTAGATGCTCAGGGCCCATTATGAGGGTTGAATTTGTTGTGCAACATGGCTAAATGAGGGAAGAATCTGACACAGAAGTTAATTAGAGCTGGGAAAGCACCATTTGCTATGCTTGCCAAAGCTTGACTTCATTTTGAATCTCAGAATATTCTCAGCTCTGGAAGCAAATCATGATTTTTTTATGTAATGCAGAAAAAGTGTGTAAGTTCATTGAGAGTCTTTGGAAACTAGGAAGGAATAGGAAGGCAGAAGAAATTAGGAAGGCAGAAAAACATTAGAAGGATAACAAAAGAAATTAGAAAGAAAGACACTGTAATAACTAACATATATATATTGAGAAAACAATTTCCAAACTTGTGACTCTTCTTAACATAGCATGTTATTATTACTACCTGCTTTTCCAAAAGTTCAAGTGTTTAAATGAACACTAGGAATGACAGTTAAAAATTAGGTTCAGAAATGAGGTATTAAAATAGAGAAAAGATTTTTTAATTCACATGTTTAGAACCTATGGGATGACAGAATTTAGGACCTCTGTGCAATTTTAATTTGCACCTTCAATGCACATACATTGTGATTGTCTTTAATACTATGAAACTGTACTTCTATTTGTCAGTAGTTTCCCACCTCAGCCTATGATATAGATTAAAAAGAAATTTCATTTTTTTACACAAGTTTCAGGATTGCTGTTAATAGAATAAGATAATTCAAAATCTTTACTACAGTTATCTCTGCAATATGACTGTTACAGTATGTGGGATCATTATTCTCATTCTATAAGCAGAGGCAGAGAAATGAAAACCAAAATTACCAATACAAAATATATGCCAATTTCTATTGCAAAGAAGGAATTAAAACCAGGGCCCTAAATTTTCAAAGCATGAGGCTCACTTATTGGCCAAGACAGCTGGTTAAATGTAAAAAAATATCTAGAATCACAAAAGCAATCTGTAGCTGAGGGAAAGTTCAGTCCCCCCAGAAAGGCACTCAGGTATCTGGTCTTAAGGTCATCACTTGCCATCCTGCTTTTCCCTGGCTTACCCAATGCAAGTTTACTTATGTCTTTGAAGGAAGCAACCTATGGTCTCTACCCCTACAGGCTCCAGATTTGTTGCAAAGCATCACCCATTCCCTTTGTGAACCTGGAATACCTTGAAATTAACTTAAAATTAAATATGATATAATAAATTTTACATACAAGGAAGAACAAACTGAGACTGAAGAGCCCTAACTGGGACATCTTACAAGCTTGTGAGTGCTTAGCTTTACTATCTCATTTTTTTTCAATGGTTGTATTAGGAGGGAGGAAGCTCATTTCAAACAGGTTTCCAAAGAGAGAATGGCGATCAGAATGCTGGAGTTGTATTGATCTACAATGTTAGTAGTAAAGCAATCAGCAATCCAAATAATCTTACAGTAACTGCTGTGTACTCATGTCGTGGTTTAACCCCAGCCAGCAGCCAAGAACCACACAGCCACTCACTCACTCCCCCACCAACAGGATGGGGGAGTGAATTAGAAAGGTAAAAGCTACAAAGACTCATGGGTTGAGATAAAGACAGTTTAATAGAGAAAGCAAAAGCTGCACACACAAGCATAGCAAAACAAGGAATTAATTCACTGCTTCCCGAAGACAGGAGGTGTTTAGCCATCTCCAGGAGAGCAGGGCTCATCACGTGTAACGGTTCCTTGGGAAGACAAACGCCATCACTCCAGATGTCCCCCCTTCCTCCTTCTTCCTCCCACCTTATATACTGAGCATGATGTCATATGGTATGGAATATCTCTTTGGTCAGTTTGAGTCACCTGTCCCAGCTGTGTCTCCTCCCAATCTCCCATGCATCCCCAACTCCCTTGCCAGTGTGGCAGTACGGATCGCAGCAAAGGCCTTGACTCTATGTAAGCTCTTCTCAGCAATAACAAAAACATCTCTGCCTTATCAACTCTGTGTTCTGCACAAAACCCAAACATAGCCCCATACTAGCCTCTGTGAAGAAAGTTAACTCTACTTCAGCTCAAACCAGCACAACTCAGCTGCTCAAATAAGTAAAAAGAGAAGGAATAATTACAAATTTCAAAGCATAGTGCATTTTTAAAAATTGGTACAGGACAGTATACTGCAAATGTATTCTTTTGCACTGTGTGTTAATTACCTGTCACATTTGAGATGGCTGAGTCTCATCCTCATCCAGCACGTACTGAAATGTGTGAGAATCTCTCCACCAACTTCAGCAAGCATGATGACATCTCTGGATGGCTCTAAGGTTTGTTGACATTTCACCCAAACAATGCAAATTCAGCACCTGCAGTTTTGTTTTACTAATGTTAGATCTTTTCTCCTGAGTACAGTAGTTTCACAGAGCTAAATCTTTCTTTCATTTGTCTAGTTGAAATGATGCTTTGCAGTCATTGTATCATCATGTGTTTTTAAGCATATGTCCTGTAGTAGCTGAACCAAAGAACAAACTGCAGAACTGTGGAGAATGGCCCTACCTAACTGCAGCTTTTCAAGGAGCTCATTGTTGTTCTCATTACAGCTGCACAAACAGAAAACTAGAGAGGGAAACAGCAAAGACTTGTAACCAGCAAGCCCTACCATACCCATGACTACAATGAAAGTACAACTGCAACAACAATAATCCTGCCTGCTGGAATAATGCCAAGTGTGACTTGGACCAAGTCCAAAATTTCTGCAAACTGTGTAATAATAAAGTTATCATTTGAATAAAGAACTCTGTAAGGTCCAAAAACCCACCTCTTCCTCAAACATTCATACTCTGTGCAATCAAGAACATGTGGGCTGTGTCTGATACTCTCTCATCTGACCACTCTCAGAGGGACCCTTGACTCAGTGTGCGCGGACAGGGGTACACTGCATTCCAGGGCTCTCCTGTCCAACCATGACATGCAGACCCCTATAAACTTGCCAGCCCATTCTTGGTTCTCCCCAGGGAAACCTGTCCATCACTGCTGCAGTGTGGGTGCCCCAGCAGATGAGCCTGATTGCAGTTGTGAATGTAAGAAAGGGGAAGAGAGAGGCAGTGCACAGTGCTAGTGGTTCCCATGTCCATGACTGGGGATGATACTTCACATCACCTTATTTTCAAAATCAAATCTTATGTTTTCTTGTTTGTTGTTTGGTACAGACTGGCCAACTCTAACATTTTTTGTAATAATTCACTGCAGTTTTCTGTGCTTTTTACACCATCACCACATTTTTGCTAGGATTGCCAGATTTCTAACAATGTGACTAGATGCTACTGCTCTGATTCAGGTTCCCAGACACTAGACATCCAAGAAATCACACAATCATAGAATGGTTTGGGTTGGAAGGGACCTTAAAGACCCTCTGCATTGGGAAGAGACATCTTCTACTAGACCAGGTTGCTCAGAGCTGCAGCCAGCCTGGCCTTGAACACTGCCAGAAATTGGACATCCACCATTTCTATGGGCAACCTGTTCCAGTGCCTCACCACCCTCAGAGTAAAGAATTTCTTCTTAATATCTAATCTAAACCTACCCTCTTTCATTGTAAAGCCTTTCCCCCTTGTCCCATCAGTACATGCCCTTGTAAAAAGTCCCTCTCTAGCTCTCTTGGAGGCCTCCTTTAGGTACCAGAAGGTACTGTAAGGTCTTCCCAGAGCCTTCTGTTCTTCAAGCTGAACAACTCCAACTGTCTCAGCCTGTCTTTATAGGAGAGGTGCTGCTCTGATCATCTTCAAGGCCCTCCTCTGAACTCATTCCAGCAGGACCACATCTTTCCTGTGTTGAGGACCCCGAGTGGGACCCAGTACTCCATGTTAGGTCTCATAAAAGTGGACTAGAGTGGGAGAATCTTCTCCCCCAATGTGCTAGCCATGCTTCTATTGATGCAGCCGAGGATATTGTTGGCCTTCTAGGCTGTGAGAGCACATTGCCAGCTCATGTTGAGCTTCTCACCAACTAAATGAGTATTCCGTACCTCTACTTTGACTGTGCAGAATATGGTTTCTGTACTGCATGGAATATCATAACTGCAACTAGCTCATTGACCTTGGCTGGCTGCCTGACACCCACCCAGCTGCTCTCTCACTTTCCCTCCACAATATGACAGAAGGAGAAAATAAGGTGAAAATGGTCATGGACAGAGATAAAGACATGGAGATCACTTGCCAGTCACTGTGACAGGCAAAATAGTCTTGACTTGGAGAAGATTAATTTAATTTATTACCTATTAAAAAAAAAAAGAAAAAGAAGAAAAAAGTATAGTGAGAAAGAAAGACAAAACCAAAATATGTGCCAAAACACTCCAGACCTTCTTCTCAGGTTCAACTTCAATCCTTTGTTCCCAGCTCTTCTAAATGTTCTGCCTCCCCCTCTCCCAGGTGGGACAGGTGGATGGAGAACCGAGGGTTGCAGTCAGTCCATAACTACTCCTCTCTGCCGCTTCTTCCTGCTCACATTTTCCTGATGTTTTAGTGAGAGTCCTTCCCATAGGGTACAGTCCTTCAAACAGGCTGCTTCATTGTGGCTGCCCCAGCTTCTTACAGGAAATCTGCTTCTGCATGGGCTCTCCATGAGCTACATCCACCAACTGTGACATGGGGAACTCCATGGGCTACAATGTGGATATCTGCTCCACCGTTATATTCCATGGGTGACAGGGGAATCACTAAGAAAGGGATTGCTGAATACATGAATTAGCTGTGTTTTTTGGCAAAGTGTCAGCATGGTTGGGGCAAAGGGGTGTCCTGCCTTCCTGGCCTGCTGGAGTTCTATAGAATGGACAAAGGGGATAGTACATTTGTAATGCCTAAAAGCGTTTGACCAAATTAAATACCAAAGGCTATTAAAAAAAAATAACCTTACACAGACATAGGATTTATTAAAAAATGACCTTTTATTGACTGGAGAATGGATAAAAGATGAGAAATAAAGACTAATGCTGTCCAGGGTGGAAAAATATCAGCAGTAGAGTCTGCTATGGACTGGTATGGGGACCAGATTTATTCATTATCTTCACCAGTGATCAGGAAAGGGAAATGCAGAAAAATCCTCAAGTTTGAAGATGATACTAAGCTCTTATAGAAATCAATGAGGAACTACGGAAGTTCACGAAACTGAATGGGAAAAAAATATCTAATTAGTTTCACTCTATCTAAATGAAAAGTAGAGCAGCTAGAGAAAAAGAATCTGAAGTGCACCTACGTGCAGAATTCAGGATTGGCTGTTCCAGCTCAGGAAAGTGATCTTGGAAACATCATGGTCAGTTTACAAAAATCATTGACCTGATATTCACTATCAGCCCCCAAAACCTCAGCAAAATGTAGGTCATTGACAGAAATGATGTTGAAAATAAGACATGGGACATAATTTTGCCACTACGTAACCTCCTCATCTTGCAAACTTAAAATTTCTTGGATCTCAAGAAAAACACAGTGGAGTTAGACAAGGTACAGAAAAAGGCAACTAGAATGATTGAAGGGATGTCTCAGCAGCCTTATAAGGAAAGATTAAAAAGACTGAACCTGCTTAAAAGGAAAATGAGAAGTCTGAAAGGAAAAAGGACTAAGTTTTGCAAAATTATGAGGGTGGTGGAAAAGATGAATGAATAAGTGAAATTCATTGCATCTTGCAATGATAGGACTAGAGAGCACTTGGTAAAGCTAATTTAAAATAGACAATAGGGAGATATTATCACAGCCTTGAAAGGGAGTAGACAAATTCCTTCTGACATCTTTTAACCAAGACTTGTGGACGCTAGAGACGATAGGGGAATGGATTTCAGGTAGTGACCTTGTCTGCATTCTCACAGTAGCAACTTATACTGCCACTGTCAAAGACAGTATGGGCACTGATGGTTTTTCTCTCTGATCCTACAATAGGATGCTTCATGTATTCTTACCCACAGTCTAAATGGGCTGGACTAAATGAGACATAAGGAGAGACTTGTCTCCTCTTTGCAAACACATACAAAAGCCACTGCTTTAATTTCTTCAAAATCCTTAAAAAATAAAGGAAGGAAAAAATGAAAAGCAAAACCCAAAAGGAATTAAAAAGGAATTTCCTTTCACTAATCTCTTCCTCCCCCTCATAAAAACATCCTATTTCCAGTCCTTCCTTTAGAATGAGTTTATTAAGAATTAACCACAATGTAAGTTGTGCAATACATTTGTATTGAATACTAATACAAAAATACAGAAAGTACAATAAACACAAAGACACGACAACATTAATAAATACTGCATTTCTCTCTAAAAGCCCTTCATCAAATAAAAGGGAAAATTTTAGTTTTGTTCTGTGCCCCATGCACTAATAATCAAATGAAGTGGGACTAGATTTTCATAGCTCTCTTCATCTCAGAAACCTACAGAAGGTTTTACTGTCCTCCCACTCTGCTCACCGCTCCTCCAGCTGACATGCAAATAAAATCTGCTCTGCTCCCTCACCAGCTCCCTTCCTCCCACCAGAACTGATAAAGAACAAAACCAGAGTTGCTTTCCTGGCTTCTTATTTTGTTGCTGAGCAAGCTTGAAACTTCTCTTCTCACTCCTCTCTCCCATTCACAACCACAGGAAAAAGGAAAGGAAGGCTGCATTATTTCCTTCTGGTACTCATACAACAAAGCAAGTCAAAGCTTTTTTTTCTTCCCCACTCTGCTCTCTCCCTTATCCAGGTTTACTTGCTGTCATCCTGTTATCCCCAACAAGATGACAGAGCTATCTTTTGCTATCTTCAGGTGTCGTTATCCTTCTGTAATCCTCACCTATTCAGGGCTCATTCATCCTCTTACCTTCATTGAATGGTTAGTTATGGCCTCCCACGTGTATCCCCCACCTGCACTTAAAGTCCTGGTCATTCTGTTCACTTTGAGTTGCCCTCAAAGCTGTGATACTGCCTAGTGTAGCCTATTACCCACATCACCTATCCTGCATGGGGATGCAGCAATAGACTGCACAAGCATGGCCCAGGAGCATCCCTCCCCTGCTGCTCAGAGAGACAAGGGAGACACACAACCCTTTGTTCCCAGTGAATATTCAATGGATTCATGTTGAGTTGAACTGAGTAAGGGCAAGTGACTGGACCATCAAAGTCCCACAGTTCCTGAGCTCAGAAGATTAGAGCACTCCCCTGTATGATGTTTGTTCAGTTGTCCTGAAGCAGAATGGCTTTTTGAACTGAAACCATGCCCAGCCCTGGGGAGTGCCCTAACCAAAAATATATGTCAAGTGGAAGTTAAGCTATATACATCCTTGATTTCCTAGGCTGCAGCAGTGGCTCAGAATGCATCTTCTTAGGCATTCCATAAGCTGTGAAACTTAGGTCTTGTAATTATGCTGTGTACACCTAAAGAATGCAATGGTTCATGCATGCAATTAGGAAATGGAACTCCTGTGGGAGCAGAAATGCAGATGGTATATAGAAAAATTCTTAGGAAGGTGACACTCTACAGCAGAAGGCTCCTGGTCAGTGAGACTGTCCAATAGACTGAACTGGTAGTATTTGAAAGACAAGGCACTGAGAGTAATGCTACTAGAGTTAAAATCTAGCTGAAGTTTTGATTGTCTGGGCATACAAGCTTTTGAAAAGTATTTATCGTGTGTGTTGGACAAAAATCATCTTCTGTGCACTTGTCAGAAAGACAAGAAAGGACAGGAAAGAGGGCAATAACAGGGTGTTGTTGTTACAGTCATATAATAGTTACTCAGTTAATTCTTGCCTAGTTTAAGTTGTCTAGTGCCTCAGGGTGTGAAACAGCAACTGCAAATACAGGAGTACAGAGAACTACTGTTCAAAAGGAAAATAAACCCTACTTCCAGTTTTAGCCATGTCATAAAAGAGTTGAGCTAGATAAAGAATTTAGAGTAAGAGACTTTGGTCTAATAGTTTGCTGCATGGCATGCAGTTACTATATACATGTTTCATTGCATTAATACACTTACAGATATTATTTTTAAAATAAGGACTGGGAAGGTGATTAGTAACTCACCTGATATCTCTAGAAGTCTGACAACACTCACAGTTCTCTGTTAAGTCTATCTAGCCAGGAGTGAAACACAAAGATTAAACAGATCAATATAAAGGGATTTGTCACTCTGAGACAGAATTTAAAATGGATGCATCAAACTCTGTTAAGCAACTGGAGAAGCCTTGGGTTATAATAGCAGTCCCCATAAATGCAAGAGTTCTTACAGTAGCTTGACACCTTGAAGTGGTGCTTGCCATCTCCAGGTGTTAGGCAAGCTGTTCAGCACCTTGAAGAATTAGGTTTTACTCAGTTGCACATAAAGCTCAAATTAAGGTGCATTAGATTCACAGGCTTGACAAAAAAATGGGGTAATTATCATCTGTCTGCTTAGATATTGCTGAAGATATTCTTAAAGTGCAGAAGAGCTCCTATCTCTTGAAAGAAAAAAATTGTTGGTTTAAGTAAAGTAGATTTATATGGTTTATAATTCATAAAATCTGGGAGGAATACAGAACTTGCCTATGAATTATATTTTAAATAAGAACTGAAGCAACAGACAAACTAATCATTCATTTAATATGAATGATCTTCATAGAGGAGAAGATGTTTCTCCAGGTGTGCAAGGAATTTAAAAGATTATGGAGCAACACTGCCAAAGCTAAGGACAAAGTATAATCAGTTTACAAAATCCATTCTATTTTCTTTAGCTGTTCCCTGAAGCCATGGTATTAGTGTCCATTTTAATTCAAATTTTTTTCCCAGGCCTAATTTTCCAGATTACCTCATTTTAGATTTATTTTTTTTCTGAGAAGTTTACAGATCTGGAAGACTCTTACACAGTTTAAGAAGGAAAAGATGCATTCCCCATGCCTCTGAGAGTCCATTTCTGGGAACTGCAGTAATTCTGCCATAATTTTTACTGTAATATAGGCATGTATTCAGAACTGTTGGTAAGTGATGCAAGATCTGGAAAACAGTCAAGAATAAAGACTATTTGTTGACACCATTCATTTAAAAGAGACAAAACCTTGTCTTGGAAGACAATATAAAACCTATGACTCCTGAAATATGGACCACACTCACTAAAGTTCTGGTAAATTTTATATTGGCACCTTGTATCTAAATTAAGAACAGAACATATCTCTTCCTAAGATATGTACATCTGGCTGAGAGAGAGAATGTGGAGTTTAAACAGAGTTGATATAATTTAACTTGTGAGCAGAGATGTGAGTCACCCATCTTTTTGGTGTGGATTCACCACTGCTGTGCTCTGTGCACTGGTTAATTTTCTCAGGTCTGAAATGAATGCAAATTGACTTGCTAAGCAGCTAACTGCATTGGTATCAATGGTTGCCTAAGGTGC
Organism: Acanthisitta chloris; assembly: GCF_000695815.1. NCBI lineage: Eukaryota > Metazoa > Chordata > Aves > Passeriformes > Acanthisittidae > Acanthisitta > Acanthisitta chloris. The sequence continues at coordinate 66,070 of NW_008656280.1, read as the reverse complement.
AGCAAAATGGTGATTCAAATGTGCTGCATGCATCTGGGGCAGACACGATGGAGCTGCCTTCCTCTTGCTCTTGTCAGAGAGATCTCTTTGACAGTTCGTCATACTGCACTGCACAAAGCTGTTTCATTCCTTCCCAGCTCCAGTGAGCCAGGTAGACTCATTGACCTCAGTAAAGCAGGCAAATGTGTTTTTCTTCCCCATAGTTGAAGATTAAATATATTATTTTGTCCTCAGCTGGGCCATAAAAAAATCAATATTGTGTCAGCAGCAAAACTACTCACTGATTTATCATCTTCCATGACCAGCTGGGAGCCCTGAGGCTGAACAAATCCCCCTCTCTGCAGGGATATCTCATGGATCTGCTACTTCCATGCCTGGACCCAGAAAGTGCCTGTCCCTCTTTTCCCTCCACCTCCCAAGCCAAGTTCTACTCAGGCACCACCATGCCACTGGCCAGGGAAATGTGAGGCAAGGCAGTGCTGCCCACCACTGGGGTTCTTCTTTGCTCTCATCCCTGTGCTTGGGAAGCCTCCTGCTATTGTGGCTGCTCCCCAAAAGGTGCAGATGTAGATGGGCAGCAAGGGCAGGGGTGCAGACAGCAGCAAATAGCTGTGTACTACAGGGGCTTTGGAGCCTGTTTGTTCTCTACACTCTGAACCAGTCAGAGGAAATGGGGCCATGTAAGAGCCACTTTGCCACTGTTGGTGAGCCAGTGAAGATTTTTCTGCAATTATCTACTTCACCTCTTCTCAAAGCCAGTCCTGCTTATGAAAGACCTGTTATTTATTTAGGTCCTCCTTGTCAAAACATGAACTATGGGGATTGATAATCTTCCTGGGACATCAGTGGAATTTTTTTAGTCTGTTATCAGTGAGAGCATGTTCACAGTCCAGATATGAAAAAGAAGCTGAGTTACATGCCTACTGACCCAAAAGTAGCATTTGGAAAATTTTTGAGGTTCCAAATTTCTTTTCCTCCCCACATTATTTGTCCAAGTATGTGTAAAAACATTCTTCACTAGACAATTTTTATCACTGTGATTGCTAGAGAGGGAAATGACAGGGAAGAGAGGCACTGGATGTTGATATTGAACGTGACGTGCTGAGAACCGTAAATACTGTTAAAATTAGAATATAGTGTACTTAGACCTCACATTAGCTTTTTGTAATCCTACAGCAAGGTTATCTGTTAATATTCAGTGCACAGGCACTATTGCAAGCAATGGACATCCCCTTTCAGGTCAGCATTAACTCCATGGAGAGATGAAGATGTGTCACACACCTACAAGGCTAAGTGGCAGACAAGTTACAGTTTCTTGTATATCAGTGGTGTCAAGCCAACCCTTGAGAATGTAGCTTTAGTGTATTAATAAAAATAGAGGGCTCTTCCATGTAGTATCTACTTTTCCTATGTCTAAAGTGTTCCATAAGTCAATTCTGTAAGCTAATGGGATGGTAATAGATCAATAGCAATAGCATGAGAAAATGTTGCTCTAGCACACAGCAGCCAACAGACAAGCTGATAATGTTCCATCAATCATTTGGTAAAAGAGAAATAGTCATTATGAAAGACCTCCAGTAAATGATCTCTTTGGAAAATAAACACTTGAACCTGACTTTTTTTTTCCCTCCCCCCCCCAATGCTGGAATGTTCCATAAAAGTATTTTTTAAGCAGCCAGATGCATTGACTACACACAATGCTAGAAAAAACCCAACTCTCCAGTCATACCTGTTCTTCAGACATAATCCCAAGAAACACAGAAACTGAGCCTTTTATGTTTCCCACATCCCTTTGGTGTCAATAAGCCAAATGAAATGCCCTTTCTGGAGTTACCTAGAGAGGGATAGGTTTGCTTATCATTTGGGTGTGTATGAATGGGGCCATTCTGTCCCTCATTTCTGACTAATCTGTTAAACTAAAGTGAGGAGTGTGGACAAGAACACAAGGGCAAAATGATATGAGTAATGTCATTATCTTGTGCTTTTCTGAAGCAGCCTTACACTTTGGAACCCAGAACTGAGGGCAGGATTCAAAGCCTCAGTAAACTTATAAACCAAAACTGAGCCAAGCTGCAGCCTGAAACCTGAGAAAGCCAAATACCTGTATAAACCAATATTAATGGAAAACACATTGCCACTGACAAGCACTTTCCCTTTTGCTAAGGGGACAGGAAAGCCTTATTACCTGAGGAAAGTTTAGGAAGAGTTGAACAACTTTCATATGTGAATATTGAACTACATAGTCCTACAAGCAAGGGTTCCTTCCACCTTTCAGTTTTTCTTCCATTTACACTCAGATGGCTGTCACTGTTAGTGAAGTTTTGGGCCCAGGGCTGTTTTCAGGCAGACCCATTTCCAGCTGCCTGCTTCCTGTAAAGGAGCCTTGGAGATGCTCCTGACATCTCCTCTGGTACCGTCCCCTGTAGCTGCAGAATTGCCTGCAACGTCACAGTGTTTCTGTCTTATCATTTACTGGTCCATGTCATGGTGCTTCTGTGTTCAGTCCACTCAGTATCAAGACTCTTTTATCTGCTCCAGTAGCTCTGACATGGTGCTATTCCTGTTTCTGTTTGTTTCTCTGGGCAGTGACTGGCTGAGGCAGGATGGTGCTCCACAGCCGAGATGGTTTCTGGGCAGCAGAGTCCAGACAAAGGAGAGAGAGAGTCCTCAATCCAAAGCCTGGGTTTCAGCTCTGTGAGGATGCTTGAGAAATGTCTGTCAGGGATATCCTTCTGCTTGAGAATACATCTCAAACCTTGCCCTGGCCCATGTCCCTGAACTGAGAGTTTGAATAAGACAACCTGTTCACTCAGATGTTTTAAAGACTCACAACTTTTTGACATCCTTATTTTCTTTTTCCACCAGCCACTCTCACCTCCTGGAAACTTTTGCTATCTCAGTTTCTTACCATCAACAGCAGTATCAGCTGCACCTCATGCCTGTCACTGTTGCTGTAGTCAGTGTGGGGATGGCTGGAAGGTCTGTCTTTGTCTCCTGGCCCCATGTGCCAGAAGCAGCAGCAGCAGTGCTGTGGCAGCTCATTCATAGCCTCTGGAAGAGGTGTCTATCTCTTCCACTGTCATTCATACTTGAATGACTATTGCATCTCCTCCAGGGAAGAGATCAGATGGAAGTGTTCTGTATGCCAGGTTTAACTCCAGGTTGACAGTCAGACCACACTGGGTCAGGCAGGAGGGCTGGCTAGTTTTCACCTGAAATCCAAGGGATTTCTGGCCAAACCTCATGCTGCTTGGCCTAAAATCATGCAGAATCTGCCTGCCTATTTCATTCCCTCCTGTGTGTCCTCTGTAGATGGCATCAGAGCTCTCTCCATCTGTGAGCTGTAGCCTTCAGGGCTAATGATGCTTTTGTAATTTTCAGTCTTGGGTAATTCTCATGTGTGACACTTTTACAATTACCACAAACCTGCTCTTTGCTACAGTGGAACCAGTTGATTCATGCAGCAATAAACAGAGAATGTCACTGGTCATCAGGATGCCCCTAACAGAGTCTAGATGCTGCAGTGGAGGCCTGTGGCATAAGGCAAATTATCTCCTGTGAAACACTGGAGTTAATCACACAGTTAATGCCTACAAAAATATGAAGTGTAAGAAGATGCGGTGAATTAATTTAAGCTTAAGCATGATGCAAAACTATGCTCACAGAATAAAAAATTACCTTGATGTCTGTGTGCCGATGGGTGTTCTCACTGCAGAAGAGCATGAGGAATTAGTATCTTACTAACTCAGTTTTGGTTTTATAAAAGTTATTTCCCATTAAAAAAATTCCTCAAGGGCATGACCTACTAAACCACATGCTGTCATGCAGCCTGAAGTATTACCTGTACAATAACAATGCTCTCATTGGAATGGAAGACACTGTAGTATTTTTAGCAGATTAGTATCCAAAATCATTTGACCACGAGATAAGGGTCCCTTCTGAGAAAACTCAGGAGCTTGATAATCCATTTATTACGTGCTAAAATGTTCTCATTTGCCTATCCTTCGCAAAATTTGACTCTCAGTACTCAAAGACATTCAATTTCAGGAAAAATATTTTCACAGTAACTGATCTCTGCATTTTGTCAAAGGGCATGAGCTGGAGGGGAATGTGGGGTTGTATCCATACAAATCTGGCTCTTGGACACAGACAAGCTCAATTACCTGTCTGATCAAAGCAAGGTTGTACCAAAAGACAGAGCAAAATGAACCCACTGTTGTAACATGTTGCAAACTCATTTAACCAGCTAATAAAGACTGGATGCCTCAGTCAGTCCTTCCTTGGCAGAGAGCAAAGAGAGCTGTGTGCAGTGCCCAGCTGGGTACACCTTCTGAAGGTCTGAACAATTGCCCACTGAGTGCATTTGCGTAAGTGACTGTGTGAAGGTAAGGAGACATCTTTTAAAATACTTTTTTCTTAGATAGAAATGAACAGTAATCTGTGCCAGCTGCCATAAAATTTGTGGTGGCAAAATTTTGAGCTAATCTAGCTGGCTTTTTATGGTGACACTCCCCAGACAAAGCATCTATCTTGTAGGCAGAGACCTGGGAATGTGGCTGCCTTGCAGGGAAGAAGAGCTGAGTGTGGCATCACCTGTTTTGCCTCTTCCTAGGGAAGAATGCTGGCTCATGCATTTTCCAGAGGGAACAGACTGGCTGCTCAAAACATTGCTTAGGGCAAAGCCATGTCCTGATGATGCAAATCTGGCCAGATTTGTTTTGGAAACCCACTTTTCCAGAGTGGTCTGGCTGACATACTAATTATTCCCTCCTCTTGGCAATTTCTTGCACTGACTGAATGTCCTTTTGAAAGTTGTTGACAAGATCTGCACACCACCCAGCAGAGTCTGGCCTGTACGTAGCCTGATCTATGCACACAAAGTGTTATTTGCTGAAGTTCACAGTGTGCAAGTGAGTGCTGGACAAAAAAACTAGCTGCAAATACGGACAAGGAACAATTGTGGCTGGCACCAATGCAGCTACCAGGGTGAAATTTATATCACAGATCATCACAGAGAGGCAAACCCCAAAAAATCCTCAGATATTTTACTTACAAAGATTACCCTGACATTCTGTCATTTTAAGCAGTGTGACCTTATTGAAAACTCTGTTATTGTCAAGGGAGGCTGTTCTCTGGATTTGTTGAAGTCAAATGTTGTAGCACTTGATGTCTGGTGAAGACTTGATGTCTTCCCCTTTCATTAGGAAACATTCTTAGGCTGCCACTTTTTTTTGCTGTCCCCAGTCTGAATTAAAAATAACTCCTTATGCAAGGAAATGCAGGCACAGCTGTACTGCCATTATATTCAGTGGCACTGCAGGAGCCTTAGGAGAAGCAGAGGTTTTGAAATTGAAGGTGAATATCTTACCAGAACTGTTCTTTCCTTGTTTCTGTGGCTATGTTTCTGCTTATTTCCACACATGAGACATCTCTTTGGGCTATTTTCCTTTTAGTGAATTGTCCACACAATATTAACCTTGAATAGAAACTATTTTATGAGTGTCCCTTTTAATTCAGAGTGCATTTCAGTGTCTCATCTGCTTCTTCCTGCTTCTAGTTCAAGGATGGTTCTGAAATCCATTGCAGGATGTTTATCTTTTGCTAGTGAGTGCTCATGATATCTG
>NW_008656280.1:59051-60420 GCF_000695815.1 Acanthisitta chloris | reverse complement strand
GAAAGAGAAACACTTGAATGGAGCGAGGCCATGACTAGTTGTCATGTTAATTATTTCCTAAAGAGAATAGGGTTCCAATAACTACAGATTTTAGTCATTGCCAGGGTTTTAGATTACATTGTTTATCAATTAGAGCCCAAGTATAGCATGATGCAGATTGCTGTCAGAAAATTTTGGATGAGTGATTATTGAACTTTGCAGTAGCACTCTACTTTAAAAAAATCCCTATAACAGAGAAAAACATAACCTCCAGTGGTAGAAAATCCCCCAAATGGAGAAAAATTGTAAGTTGAACAATGAGTTTTTGCAAAGTGCTTCTGAAGGATTTCTTGGGCGTCTGCCTACTGCTGTCTGTGTAATGCCCTGAGGATCAGTCTAGGGTGCAGCCTGCTTGCACTTCCCTCTCTACCACCCATCCTGCTAGCACAGAAAGCAAAAGGGTATTGCTATGCAGCATGAGGCCACTTCAAAACGGGCTTTCAGCGCTAGCACAGAAAGCAAAAGGGTATTGCCATGCAGCATGAGGCCACTTCAAAACTGGATTTCAGTTGTAAGGCTGCAATTCCTCAACATGTTCTTCTTTCCTCAAAGCTGCCTGATCCCCTCATACTTATATAGGAAAATTTCTGTAGATATATATAGGAGAAAGATGGGGTCACTATTTCTGTTTCACTGTGGTGTTGGCTTTTGCCCTGTGGTTTCTTAGATACTTGCTTACAGCATGCTCAAAAATAAAGTTTCTTTCACTTTCTAGAAACCAAAGGTAAATGCAGGGGAGAGTGAAGCCCTCCTTCATGCTGATGGCTAGTTCATTGTGGGAATGTTTGTGAACCAGGATAATGCAATCAGAGCAGCTGAAAAGATCATGCATGGAGAATCATGCACATTCAACTCCTCTACAGTGCAAGTAAGCTGAATTTTATCACCCCAGAGTGAATTGGCCATTGGGCATGTGGAATGGATAGCTGGATGGATGTGGGTATCCACCCCATGGTGGGATGGATAGCTGAGTGTGCTGGGTTGAAAGCAAACCAGTGAGAGACTCCAAGTCAGAAATACAATTTAATAGGAAAAACCAAACAATGAAAAAAATAATAAATGCAACAGAACAAAAGGAAAACACTGACAGAGTCAGAAAACAACCTGACACCCTGTCAATAAGGGTGTTGGTAGTAGTCCCATTAAATGGTGCCTGCATTCCTCCTGGAGTGATGGTTCTGTTTGAAGCAGTGATCCTGTAGATCTGGTCTTCACCTGAAGGTCCAGTGGTAGCTCTTTTCTGGGATTCCAGCAGGTCCAAACCCCAGTTTATATCCATGTGGGCATGCTTGCCTCACCCCCTCCGGGGTGAAGCGTCTCACGATGGGAG
>NW_008656280.1:47199-59023 GCF_000695815.1 Acanthisitta chloris | reverse complement strand
GACAGCCCATTAAACAGAGACAGCCCCTGGGGGAGCCATCAGGGACGGGGAGATAACGATCACTGCCCCACCGGCTTTAACAGCTTGTGGAGAAGATAATATAAAACACAGAATAGAATGTAACCTAGGACACAGAGCTAAGAGCCCAGGGAAGTGAGACTTGTGGCCTCTGCAGCCTCTGGGGAGTGTGGAAGGACAGAGAGGTGATTGGCTGTTGCTGCAGGACAAGTGGCTCTGACACACTGTAGCTGAGCCCCTCCTGCCCTCTCGCTGACAGCAGCAATAGCAGTAGGTGGCCTGGCTTCCCACTGCTCTTACCCAGGCAAGGTGGCTCCCAGGAGTGGCACTCCTTCCTCCTCTCTTCCTCCCCCACAGTTCTGCACCCTATCCAGCTGCCTGTTCACCTCTGTCTCGAAGCAGAGATGACCCACCTGTGCCAACCCAGTGCTAGGGCTTATATCCTGAAGAAAAGCACAATTACAAAATAGATGTGATGTAAGTTCTTGTAATACTTTATAGTAGGTACAGCTTAATGCAAAAAAAATTACATTTAAAATGTCCACCAAGGATTAACCCATTTGGGACATAGCAAGCTTTTATTCAGCACTGACAGTATAATATCCTGTCCTGAAAGGAAAGCTTTGCACATGCTTCTCTGTTTTCAAGAGCTCCGTCATTAATATTATTCCCTTATCTAAAAAGTGAACTCATGATTTTGCATAATCACTCTCCCTCCTGTATGAGAAAGAATTGAACCAGCATTGCACATACCATTACTCCTGAAGGGCAGCTTCGAGAGCTGCATTTTAATTAGGGTGATAGGTTGTTTTGTCTCTAATGGTTCAGGTACACTAGCAGGTTTTTGAACCTTAGTAAGTTACTGCATGTCAGCCAAGGCAGGTGAATGCCAAGGTGCTTGCTCCTTCCCTGGTATTTGTCAGGGAAAACATTTTTTCTCCTATTAACCTAGCCTGAAGCCTGAGTTGACACATTTTAGATCACACTGGCGGTGAGAACCTCCAATCAATTACCAGTAGCTTGTTAAACTACAGGTGAAATAATCTTATCTCTTAGTCCAGACTGCATAGGCACAGCTGTGACATGGCCAATCATATCTTCCTGAGGAGAGTTTGGTTAATGGGAAAGAGCAAAGTCCATTTTCTCTGCCTTCTATTTCTTGAAAATTCATGAGAAACTAACCCCTGGTTAATTGCATAGGTTTGCCCTCTGTAGGAGGAAAGATAGTGTTCTGTGTTAATGATGAATCCACAGACAGGTAATTTCATACATTTTGACTATAAAATAGCGTTGGGATTTTCTGATATTGACCCTTTCTTCCAGTGATGCAGATGCTGCAGTAATTTGGGATTGAAGCTTTCCTGTGCTACCTGGTGTCATTTATCCTTGCTTGAGCTTGATTATTTATACAGAAAGTGAGGAAAGCCATGCTTGTCTTTCCCACAAGGCTGTGAGGAAGCTTTTACTGAATAATGTCTGCAAAAAGGGTAGAAGAAAAAAACATAAACTGTTAGTGTTCTCATGTTAATTGGGATTTATTTTTTAATGTCAGTCTACTGGTATAGAACTTCTAAGATAATTTAATCTTTCCAAAGAGACATCCAGCATTATAGCTGGAAGTGTTCAATGTATTTATCTTGTAGTGAAGTAAACCGAAACATATTTCACATTTCTTATGCTGAAATTCTAGAAACATAGGTGATGTTCCTATTCAGGTGTTGACTCACTGCACGACTCACTGTATGAAGTTGTGGTTGTCTCTCGGAATGGATGCCAGGTGCACATGCTTTATCTGCACACTTTGGAGACATATCTGCAGCTGCACTGGGCTGCAGCTCAGAGCAGGGCATTTCTGCATGTGCTTGGGAGTCTATATTTAGTCTGCTATTGTGGTTTAACTCCAGCCAGCAGCCAAGAACCACACTGCCACTTGCACTCCCTCCCCCCCACTTTCCCCACCCTGGTGGAATGGAGAGGAGAAACAAAAGTAAAATGTACAGGTTGATATGAGAACAATATAATAATTGAGAACAAAATGAGATAAAATACTATTGGATAATAAAAAGGAAAAGAAAAAACAAAGCCCAACAAAACAAAACCAGTGATGCACAATAGAATTGCTAACCATCCATGAACCGATGCTGGACCCTGTTCCCAAACCTGGATTGGCCCCCTGACCGTTTTATATACTAGGCACGATGTTCTACGGTGTGGAATATCCTTTTGGCTAGTTCAGATCACCTGTCCAGGCTATGCTCCCTCCCAGTTTCTTTTGTTTACCTTCTAACTGGCTTAGCATGAGACACAAGAAAGAAAATGTCCTTGATTTAAGATAAACACAACCTAGCAGAAATGAAAACATCAGTGTGCTATCAATATTGATCTCATTCTGAATCCAAACACTGCACTGTACCAGCTACTGAGAAGAAATCAACTCCTTCTCAGCCAAAACCAGATCAAGTACAAAGATAAGATCCAGAGAACCCACCAGGATTACAAGGTAGACACACAGCAAACATACACACTGGATAGGCTTTACAAGTACAGAAGGATAGGCCATCTCAGTCACTTAGTTTCAAATTTCTGTCATAGGTAGACACCCCAAATCCAGCTCTCAAAAACTTTCCATCTAACCCTCAAGGTTCTTTAAGTCCACAGGTATTCATGTTTCCCATTTAAAGTATTTAAAGTTTCTTCCTTGTAAGTTTTGGCATCTACAAAAGCTTAGCAACTGTTTCACTGTAAGCCACGTAATAATTTGTACATTGGTGTTTCTCAGATGGGAACTCAGCCTGGTAGGCATTTATGTTATGCTGACTAGATAGATCTCTCCCAAATACATGGCTGGAGCATGTGCTGGCAGTGCTGTTTTGCTTCTTTTTGTTCTTTGTTGCTTGCTGTCTCTTCTTCTGCTGAAGGGAGTTGGAATCTGCAAGCCTGAACTCTGAGGAGAGCTTTCAGATTCTGGTAGCTTGTTGTGCTGCAGATGCTGAGTTCATCAGAGCAGCATAGCGACAGATTAGGATTGTGAGGATGAGCTGATGATTTGATGATTCATCCATCTGGAAGACCTGGCCTCTGGTTTGTGCTCTAACCTACAAACAAAATATTGATGAGAGCAGATACTGTTCTACTTACCTGTAAAGGTCTGATGGCAACCCAGGATTAAAACCCAGGCTCTCTGCTGTTAGGTGGATGTTTTATATGATATCACCATGCTGCCAGAAGACCCAGGCTTCTCTTTGGAGACAGCAAGGCTCTCCTAAGGGCAAGGCCATTCACTGATACTCACTTTAGCCTAATGGGTAATGATTTTTTGTGCAAAGTGGGAGCTTTATGTTATCTGATTTAAGGCTAATCTCTATAAAACTGAAGGAGTAGGGGTGCAATGCAAGGCATGGGAACCTAGTAACCTAATCAGTGCCAGCCAAGCATACCTAGCCTCGGGCTACCAGCCCCACTGACTGGGAGGGTCTCTCTGGTTCACCTTACAGACAGGGAGTCTGGCAGGATTCCTGCCTCCAAGGATGTGGGATTCATTATAGAATACTTGGCAAGAGCATTTTCAGCATGTAAGGGACTTAGTGTGGGATGTTTAGGGGAGGAGCCAAAGGGAGGTATCAAGGTCATTTGAGGAGAAACAAATGTGGAAAAATAGAGGGGAAAGAGGATAAAATGTGTAAACAGGTTCTTGTGTCTGGCAGTGCCCTGTGTCTGATCCCCACAACAGATGTACTGCGGGGTTGGGGGGAAGGTGCATGTGTATGTGTATGCAGGTAAGAGTACCAGCAACCACACTGTGGTGGCAGCCTGAGGGTGCCCATGTCCCAGTGACAGCAGCAGGGCAGACTGGCATTCAGAGGCAGCTACTGGTCATATGCATATATATGTTCATATGTTTTCCAGTAATGGACTTTCATCCTGATCAGACAGAGAGGGGAATGGAATCAGGCCTTGCTTAAGTGCTGTGTTTTCTGTCTGTGTGGCCAGCTGTGTATATGTGTAGATATATCTGCCTTTATATGCAGATGTGTGTATACATATTGTGTACATGTGTATGTGCCTATTGGGCATACATGCTCAGCCTCACTACTGGCTGGACCTGGGGCCAGGAAGTTGTGGCAGCCTCACCTCAAATGGGCTGCTGGATCTGGCAGCATCTAACAGGTATAGTCCAAACTACGACCTGTGAATTTGAGGACCCAGGAGGGAGTATGAATCTCCTCACAGAGAAGAATAATGAAGACAGGAGCATCTCCTTTCCAGTTATGGCTCTAGAAAAAGGCTATGAAGCTAGGACAGGTTAAAGGTCTTCAGTGGTGCCATGATAAAATTCAGAAGGAAGGTTTTGGGTTATTTTTTGTAAGGATTAACCTCGATAGCTACCTCTAGGTAGCTATGATTGAGCTCATTTCTCCAAACTGCTCCCTTGCATTGAGGCAATTGATTCAGCCTGAAGGAAGCTCTTACTGCTTGGCTCACATAACAATAGGCAGTGTTATGGTATTCTTTCTAAATGCCTTTATTATGAAAATTTCAGACTTGCTTAGTTATGTAAAAGCAGGAGAGGAAGAGAGGGACACATACACTGCTCATTTTTTGAGTGGAAGAACTGGATCATATAGGAGTAGAAACCACTGTTTCTCAGGACTGTAAGTAGCATTCCAACAGCACAAATGTCGAAATACAAATATGTAATGAGGTTAAAAAATATAAAGAAAACTCAGCATCAACAAAGAAAAGAAACAGATGCCTGGGTTTATTTGCTGCTGCCATCTATGAAAGTCTGGTCCTTGGGAAAAAAACTACTATGCACAAAAAACCAAACATGTGCAAATGTCGCATCTCCAAACAAGTCACATGGGATTTGATTGTTTTAGTGAAACAATGAATTAAACAAAAAATTGGTTACAATTATGCATGAAAACAAAACATACAGGATAGGATCTTAGTTTGACTGAAGGTAGTGGGAAGAGTTCCACCAAATTGTACCAGATAAAAATTTCTTAAAGAACAGGAAAAACCTCAGTTACAGAAAAGTACAAATGATATAGTATTGGGAGTAGCTGCTAGTCCTCAGCATGGCATTAATTGTATTGTGTTTGGTTCAGTAACAAAATTAAGTACAGTTATAAATGGCACGAGTGCTTGGGATTAACTGAATCATATATGGAGACTGGGAGTAGGAGCCCACAAAGAAGGAAAAATTTCCTAAAGTTTCATTAGCTGCTCACTGTCTGTACTGCTACAATCCTCCAAAATACGCTGGTCAGACTTTGCCTGTGTGTGCAATATTCTATAATATTTGTGACTTGTAATAAAAATGACAAGATTTGAATAAGTATTTGTTATTCTATTCCTGATAAAAGCAGGAGACTCCATCTTTGTAGGTAGGAGTGGAATCTTTCTAGCGAAAACTATGAGAAGAAGTTAAGAATTATAAAAGGCGAAGGGAAACAGAACCAGTAGCTCATAACATCTGGGATTATGTTTTTATTTCATGTCTGGTTTGTGTCTGTGGTGCTTTTTGGTTATTAATAAATGTTGCTTTGAATGCTTGCACAGAAGTGTAATTATGGGAGAGAAAGTCTGACAGGAAAGAACTTTCCCAAAAGAAACCACAAGATTTGGGACTTTATATGATTGCACATATCATTTTCTTTTAATTCAGACGGTTTAATTGGCTTCCATAATGTACTTAGGGTTGGTGCTGCAAGTCCAGTTCAAGAATTGCCCAATGCACATTCCAAACTGATTACATCCACTTGCATTTTTTTCTAATTACACCCACTTTAGGTGATAAGATCTAGAAACAATGGAAGGCAATATTTCCCTTCAGCGACTGCAATCATTGGCAATTTTGTCTATTCATATGGAGTATCAGGCTCAGCAAGGTGCTGTCCCAAAACATGCTGAGCACTTCAGAATGCCAAATTCACTCAGCTCCTGTAGGAGCCAGCATTGTGGAGCTGGCAGGTGTTTGGCATGGTACAGGGCAAGTAGTGAAACTACATTTGAGGACTTTTCCTTGTAATTACTTGGGCTCGTGGGAACGCTAAATTTTCTGTTTTCTTTTTCCTCTTGCAAAAGTTACAGCCCCGTGAGAGCTAAGTGTGAATGGGCCATTCTCTATTTTATGAATGCCACACTTGTTACCACTAACTTGATACTTGCAATTATGTACATGGTTGTGTATGCATTAGGTATTGTAGCTTTGCTTATCTTGAACGAATTTAAACTTAAAGGGCTTCTCTGTAACTCACTCTGCACAAAAAGATACAAAGGAGAAAGAGCTGATTAAATTGTCCTCTACAGGGAAACTAAGTGTCATTTATCCAAAGTGCCAAGATTTATCTCCTTACGCTCCACATTCTGAAACATACCCTTCGCGAATCAGATAGGCTAAAAGCTTCATAGACTGTGTCAGATTCACAGCTTAGTGTAACAGGGCAATACTATTCAGCAGTGCCCTCCAGTGCAAAGTCACTTTCTCACTTTAGTAATGCTAATTACTTCCATATAATAAAGGTAAATAATCTGATATCACTTCTACTAGATACCTGGTAAGAGTTTTGGATTAAATTGAATTTTCCACTAAAAATCTACCTTGGAACCCGTTATTTTTGCAGAGATAGTAGTTTTCTTGGAGGATAGATGTTGAAATCCTTACTAACATATCTTACCCTCTTGCTTCTGCTCCCATCCCCTGCTGTCTCCTGCCACTGAGGTTTGTGAGGCTGCTCAGCAGCTGTGACTTGTTGGGTCTAGTTTTGGCCATGGAGAAGGGAACTTTGAGCTCAGTTACACCATTGGAGCATCAATGTGATGTTCTATTTCACATTTACAGCCGTGGGGGATAAAGCAAAAATTTACAAAATAATGATAAGGAGACTGCTTTTTAAATAATGTCACTTCTTTTCAAAGTAAGAAATCCTACATTATGAATTTTATATCCCTCCCCTCATCATAGTCAAGATGTCCTGGTGATCTTTGTGTTATATTTTAGTACTCTCAGTTTGGGGGATGTGGGGATAGTGATTTTTTAGCAAAAGAGAGTTTTGTTTCATTTGTGTGGGAGAAAATATTATTACCAACAACAGCTCCTAGTGTTGCAGTAAAATACTTTTATATTATTATCTGTAGTGAGTGAAAGTAGGAGCAGAGGCTTAAAAATAGTCTTCAAAGTTTGCACCTTGAAATCACAGGTGATCATTCAATGACAGCAATCATAAAGGTCCCCAGACAGTCACAGTAGACTCAGAAAGGCCAGGAAAACCTGCAGTGTACCAGGAACTGCACAACACTTCCTATAACAAGCAAATTTCAAATATTTGTATATAATATGCCAGAAGCATAAAAATACATAGGAACAGAGCAGGATAGAGGAAGGCCATGAGAACATCAGGCAGTTTGCTAGTATCTTACTAAATGCTTCATGTTTCCATCATGGAGAGCAACAAATATTCCTCACATGATCTGTTTAAAGTCCCATGACTGCTTAAATTACAAGAATATTCCCCAGACACTCCTCTCCATTACTTACAAGTTTCTCTGCATGCTAGTTCATCTTTCAAAAATAATTTAAAACTGCGTATTGACAAATGAGTGCCATCACCCTTTATTTACACTAGTCTCTAGCTGTTTTGTGAAACATTCCCCAAAGTCTCCATGTTTTTTTACAGACAAAAAGTCAACATGAATTGTATGCATCAAGACAACAAAGTTCTGGAGAGTAGTTTGCTAGAGATGAGCAAAAAAATGTGTGAGCTTCTTTCTGACTTGGGAAAATTGAAAGGTGATAAAAAAGAAGCCTGTATCTTAGATTCAGCTTATCTGAACTCTGCAACTATGGAGAGATACTGATAAAAGTATCCAAGGTCACAGCAGCTCCCTTGGTGACACTGGGCTTGGATTATGATCAGAGTCCCCTTGCTGGGCTCTTGGCATACGCAGTACAGAGATAGATTTGAAAGATGCCATTTAGTTCTGTCCTCAGTGTTTTCTTTACTACTATTAGTTTGATCACATCTCTGTTAAACTGTTCTATTACTCAGACTACCATGTTGCTATATACCACAATTACTAAACAAGCTTGTAATCAAAGAATGCAAGGCATGTATGTGAAAACTAGAGCCAGCTTTCAATAAGGGCAAGGATGATACATATCCTTTCAATATATTAATTATTCATTTACTACAGTGATGTTTGAGGAAATTAGAAATCAGTATGAATCAGAAGTGGATGTGTGAAATATTATGATAAAAGAATGTTCAAAATTGGTTAGCTTTCAGTAAAAAAAAATCTTATAAATCTTGATAAAACATTGACACAGTGAAGCCTAAATCTTTTGGTTTAATAACTGCACCGTGTGGTTAAGAATTGTTGGGGCTCTCAGTGCCATCTAGTGATATTTGGGTGGAACTGAAATGTAGCTATTTTCACAGTACAACATGCATGACTGAATATATCCTATAATAAAAAACTCTTCTATCTTAGCAATACTATTTAAAATATAAATAAATCTTTAAATTCTGTTGCACATGGATAATAGCAGAAATCACATATATATTGGCCAGATTTTCTTCTAGACTGCAGCATATTGGACTCTGAAATGCAGACACTTCTGATGGGAAAACAAGGCAGTAATTACAGTGGTCTTTCTAAAAGGCAAAAAAAAAAGTAATAAAAATGGTGAATCGAATTTAAAGTAAATGTGCAAAACTCAGTTAAAGTTACTGAACATGCCAGATTTGAGCTATCTAAAATTCAAGTTAGTGATACATACTTCTGGTGACCTGATATGCTCTCATAAGACCCCACTGGGAGCACTGCGTACGGTTCTGGTGCCCCCAACATAAGAAGGACATGAAACTATTGGAGTAAGTCCACAAAGTTGAAAAGGGGACTAGAACACCTCCCCTGTGAAGACAGACTGAGAAAGTTGGGGCTGTTCAGTTTGGAGAAAAGAAAGTTATGCAGAGACCTAATAGCAGTCTTCCAGTATCTGAAGGGGCCTACATGGAAGTCAGAGAGAGACTCTTCGTCAGGAGCTGTAGTGATAGGACAAAAAGTAATGGGTTCAAACTGAAAGAGGAGGAATTTAAGTTAGATATTAGGAATAAATTCTTTACTGTGAGAGTGTTAAGGCACTGAACAGGTTGCCCAGAGAGGTTTTGACTTCCCCAACCCTGACAGTGTTCAAGGCCAGGTTGGATGGGGCATTGAGCAACCTGCTCTAGTGGGAGGTGTCCCTGCCCAGGGCAGAGCTGGGTTGGAACTAGGACATTTTTATGGTCCCATCCAACTCAAACCGTTCTGTGATCTATGATAAAGCAGGAGAAAGCAGCCACCTTCTTACTTTGTGTCCTGGAGTTCTGGCCTTGCAACCCTCCTGGCTTCCTGGTTTTCCTCCCACCTTCTTTTCTACCTTGTAATATCTATGCATTCCTTTGTCTTCACAGACACCTTGAAAATATTAGTTTGATTTTAGAAAAACCAAAACAACTGAAGAATAAAGTTATCAGAGAAACCTTTTAGATCCAAACCATAAGGAATTTACCTTTCACACTGAACCCCAGAATCACACTGAGGTTACAAACTTTATTGATGACACTCACATGATGTGTTCAAGGTCTATCTTTGAAACATATAATAGCTGGCTTTGCTCTATACTTACCTCTTTTCCCCTGGATTTTCTTGTGAATTGTTGAAAATCCTTAATGGGAAAAAGAAATTTTATTTTATTTTGCTATTTTTTAGAATATGAAGGCTTTTTATTGATCAGTTCAAACTAATGTGATAGTGCCTGATTTAAACCTGATCATTTCTGAAATATTAATAGTATTACAGTCTTATCTTCAGACCCTAGTTAGATGTAAATAAGTTTTTACTCACTGAGAATAGAAAGTATGTGAAATGTGAATTCGTGTCTCAACTGTGCACACAGTCCAAATCCAGAGTGCAACTAAGCAAATTGAAAAATTGGTTTTTGGAAGACTGATACAAAGTTCTAAAAGTGGGTCTGTCTGAGTGGTGAGCGCAGGTTTGCTCTGCCCCTGCTCAGAACTGGTGGAGCTCTTGCCTGAATGCCTGGAGGATGAGCTGAGCCAGCCTGCTTCAGCACCATCCTCTAGCTGCTTGAATATCTGACTTCTGCAGGGTAGGAGAGGTATTCAGTGGTGTCTGAACCTCTTTGTGTAGAGACACCCTCTCTAAAATCTTGCAAAGTACAGTTTTGGATATTGGTAGAAAAAAATTTAAAAAAAGATACATACAAGCAAGAGCTTACTTCAACTATTATAGCTGAACTCTATTTCAGTCCAGTCTCCTTAAATGTGGCAGCAAAGAGAAACTCATTTCATATATACCGAATGGGAGAGGAATATGGGCTCAATACAGAAAACTTGCTGGCAAGACCACCAATTTCCCCCGGAACGCGTAAACCTCACTGATGGGACAGGGTTATAGCACTGAGGAAGGCAAACTGAGAGCAGGAAGAATTTAGCAGCTGTTTTTGCATCTGCCAGATAAACTGATGAGAGAAGCAGAGCTACAGGCTGAGTCAATGCTCAACATTAACACAAAGCAAGTTATATTGAGGGGGTCTTTTGTAAAAAAATTGCACAATGACATCACTCCCATTTTGCCTTGTGAGGCTGCCTTTGACAAGGATGTGTTTCATGATTTAGAGTAATTATCCATGTTGAAGACCTAAATTTCATCCACAGCATTGCATGCTGAGACTAGCTGAGTATTAGGTAAACTTGGGCTCAGAGTCCCAAAGTATATAAGAGAAGAATTTCAGATCATTTGGCAAATCTCCCCTATGACAACAGGACAAAAAAAACCCCACTGATGACTTTCTATTTCTAGCTTCCAAGACAACAACTGTGACTCAAAAGAGCTTGTTTTATCTCTGATGTGAAGGAATTGTATTCCTTCATCTCAGATGTGGCATTTTGCCTTCCAACATGTGCTAAATTATTGCAATTCCCAGCTGATCTTGCAGACCAAATGGAAATTAAAATAAAATTAGTGCCTGAATTGCACAGCCTCAAGGCAGTGGAGCACAGCAACAGTATGGACATCAGATGGAATCAGTCCTGTATCAATGTCAAAAAGAGTCTGTTTTGACCTTTAAAGCTAGCAAAAATCTAGGTCAGACTTTCAGAAAGGCTGACTCTTCTTTCTTGACCTTTGGAACAAGTTCAATATCTCTGATTCAGGAGTTGAGGGACGGTGTGGGGGAGGAGACTGTTGCAGCTTCATCCTTAAAACATGATCAGTGAGAAAATGTGCCTGCAGTCTTGACAGGCAGTATCAGCAGGCACTGTCACAGCACATGAGACCAAAGTGGATCATGCTTACCACCAAGTACAACAGAAGTGTTAGTGTTTGTGGAGATAGGACCAGTGGGATTTCTGGGGGCTGTGGATGGGGGAGTACTGCTAATCTCTGTTGTCCTGCAGGATCCCTGTGAGGAACTTCTTCTCCTGATGCAGAGGAAGGTGTTGGGATCTCCCATGGCTTTCCTCCCTCCTCACCTCACTTCCACCCAAGATGCTCTGTCCATGGCTCATTTGTGACAACTTTGCACTTCCCTTATAAAAAGAGAAGCCTGCTGAAAAGAGCAGAATGGACTGTGCAAAACAGGGCACAGGGCTAGCTGTGGGGACCATGATACCATGTGCCTTCAGTTCCCAGGTTCCCTGGTGTTGTCTGGTGGTGGTTTAACAATGTGGTAGTACAACAGCATCTCTGTGTTGCCTTTCTGTGACTTCAGGGTGTGCCTTGTGTGGTGTGACAC